>NC_091746.1:27097060-27252060 GCF_043380555.1 Nothobranchius furzeri
AGGAAACGTGACAAAATAACACAAATCACGTTTCTCTTTATGGCCCATAGAGTTATCATCAATCATATCGTCGTCGTCGTCGTCTTCCTCCGCTTATCCGGGTCCGGGTCGCGGGGGCAGCATCCCAACTAGGAAGCTCCAGGCCGTCCTCTCCCCGGCCTTGTCCACCAGCTCCTCCGGCAGGACCCCAAGGCATTCCCGGACCAGATTGGAGATGTAACCTCTCCAACGTGTCCTGGGTCGACCCGGGGGCCTTCTGCCGGCAGGACATGCCCGAAACACCTCCCCGGGGAGGCGTCCAGGAGGCATCCTGACCAGATGCCCAAACCACCTCAACTGGCTCCTTTCGATCCGGAGGAGCAGCGGTTCTACTCCGAGTCCCTCCCGAATGTCCGAGCTCCTCACCCTATCTCTAAGGCTGAGCCCGGCCATCCTACGGAGGAAACTCATTTCGGCCGCTTGTATCCGCGATCTCGTTCTTTCGGTCATTACCCAAAGCTCATGACCATAGGTGAGGATTGGGACGTAGATCGACCGGTAAATCGAGAGCCTGGCTTTCTGGCTCAGCTCCCTCTTCCCCACGACAGATCGGCTCAGCGTCCGCATCACTGCAGATGCCGAACCAATCCGCCTGTCGATCTCCCGATCCCTCCTACCCTCACTTGTGAACAAGACCCCGAGATACTTAAACTCCTCCACTTGAGGTAGGACCTCTCCCCCGACCCGGAGGTGGCAAGCCACCCTTTTCTGGTCGAGAACCATGGTCTCAGATTTGGAGGTGCTGATCCTCATCCCAGCCGCTTCACATTCGGCCGCGAACCTACCCAGCAAGAGCTGAAGGTCAGAGCTGGATGAAGCTAGGAGGACCACATCATCCGCAAAAAGCAGAGACGAGATTCTCCTGCCACCAAACTCGACACACTCCACACCACGGCTGCGTCTAGAAATTCTGTCCATAAAGGTAATGAACAGAACCGGTGACAAAGGGCAGCCCTGGCGGAGTCCAACCCTCACCGGTAACAGGTCCGACTTACTACCGGCTATGCGGACCAAACTCACGCTCCTCTGGTAAAGGGACTGAATGGCCCTTAACAGAAAGCCACCCACCCCATACTCCTGGAGCGTCCCCCACAGGGTGCCCCTGGGGACACGGTCATAAGCCTTCTCCAAATCCACAAAGCACATGTGGATTGGTTGGGCAAACTCCCATGCCCCCTCCATCACCCTTGCAAGGGTATAGAGCTGGTCCACAGTTCCACGGCCAGGACGAAAACCACATTGCTCCTCCTCTATCTGAGATTCAACTATCGATCGGACCCTCCTCTCCAGTACCAATCAATGTCATATGATTTACAGAATAAATGTGACCAACTAACATTTCATGTTCTACCACCGAATGTTCGTATCACCATGTGGACCAATCAGATCTTAGATCAGGTGAGAGCCAGGCGTTTACCGTCATGCACTAGGTTTTGCAGCCAAGGGAGAGCAACTGCAGCGCCTTGCTCCAAAATCTGCGGCCGCCTTGATCTCACAAGGTTATTGTTGCCTACGTAGGCATGACGTCAGACCAAGTCGGCATCAAGTCGGACACAAATCTAACCGGCATGCACTGCTCACCGATCACCGCTGATCTAATCTGCGCAGAACTGGCTCATCTCGACCACGGCCATTCACATATTTAGGTAGAGAAGCATAATGTTGGAGTTGAGACTGAAAAAAACCAAAAAACCCAGAATTCTCTTAGTGGCTGGCAGAGTATATTTTAAACCCCGCCCCTTTTTTGTAAATGACAAAAATGTATTGTTGGAAGGGGATATTTAGGTAAAGAATCAGCACAATTATCTTGCTGTGCATAGAGCCTGAGTGTTATTGTTGTGCTCTAAGATCTTTGTTCGAGATGCTAAAAGTGCACATTTAGCTATTCCTGTTTTAAAGACCTGTCTGTTCACATGTGGGCGTGACCTCCTACACAACCTGTCTTCTGGTACAGTCACTACTAATGTTCCACTTTAATTAGCTCGTTTGTGATTTTTACCTTAAAGGAACAACATACATTTTATCAACTTTAATCTAGAGCTTAAACATTGATCTCAGGGATTGTTGAGGTAGAAACATGACCAGTTTAACATTTGACACCACTCTGCAGCCCTCTGCTGACCAAAAAGTGCACTTGATGGCTTTGTGGAGCGGGTAGGTCTTCCAGGGTCGCACTTTCCCTGCTTAACTCATTCGCTGCCAGCCGTTTCCTGATCGCTAAAGCCCTTCGCTGCCAGTGTTTCTCACCGTTTTTACTGTTTTTTTTAAGAGTCGCAGAACGTTGTGCGCTAGGATGATGTCGACGCCAAAACAACCTAAACAAAGTGGAGACTCACCTCTTACATCAGGAAGAATCCGCGTGTTTCGAGCGTTTTCCGTTCTTACATAATCCGTTGTTGAATTTTGATCGGCAGAAGCTTTTCCGGTTCGCGCCTCGCTGTTTTTACAGCAGCGGCCCAAAACGATCTCCTAACACATGGGTTTTCTACTTCCTGATCATGTGATATGTGACGTATGCGGAGGAAGATCGGCTTTAGAGCTGAGATGTTTGTTCTCACGGTGGGGGGGCTCGTCCGACGCCCACACAGTAAAAAAATGCAAATGACTACTTTAGTCGTCAATGGCAGTGAATGAATTAATGGCTGTTAGCTGTAATGTGGTCAGAATTATCAGTTTGACAATTGTCAACAAAAAGCACAAGAAGAAAATGACATTAGCTTTTTCTGTGGAGTGTGGAAGTAAAAGTATGAGAGTAGTGTATTTGGAGGTGAAGTAAGTAGCCAAAACTAGAGTGAACATTGACGCGGCTTTTGCTAGTCTGAGGGAGCTAAAGGAGGCCACAAAATCACGAACTGATGGTGACCTGGCTTTGTTGCTACTGGACTTGTAAGTAATAATAATTTTTGTCCAACACTGTGGATTGTTTTACTTAGTGGTTTATTTTAGTTAGCTCAATCTAGTGTTAGCTCGTTGTTAGCACTAGCTACAGTTGGGTTGTTTACAACAATTGTTATTCCACTTTGAACCAGTAAGGGGAAGGAGCACAAAAAACCTCATCAACCTGAACAGCAATGTCGATGCTTCCCTGCCATCTAACAGTTTTACTGTCCAGTTTTAGGGTGAAGCAGACAAGCTAGCACTGAGGCGAAAATGCTTCTATGGAATAGGTGATTTGTGCTGATTTCGCTGCACTCCACCTAGCTTTGCTCAGTGCAGGAGACAAAAAATGCTAAACTAGACAAGGAGGACCACTTGTTCCATCCTTGAGTTCAACAATTTTTCTTTTCTTTTCTACATCTTCTACTCCTGCTGAGCAGCACGACAGCTCCACAATTCCCTTTCTAAAGGCCGGTGGTCGCTCCAAATAATAAAAAAAAAGATTGAAAATATGATTCGGATAGATGAGGAAATAAATAAAGACAGAGGCAGGTCTAGATGGAGAAAAGATGGGGAGCAACCCGAAAGGAGAAATGAAAAGATGGATAGAAAGATGGATGCATGATTAGCTAGGAGGCTGGAGGAATGAGTGGCATCTATAAATAGGTGAGAGAATGGATGCACGGCTAGCTGCTGGCTGAATAAGTAGAAGGATGGATGGATGGATGGAGGGGCTAGGGAGATGAAAAGCCTTCAGGTGGGCAGAGATATTAAAAGATGAATGAATACAGAGCAGCTCCCTCGCCACACTTCTCTACTTTCTTCTCTTTCCCCCAGCTCTCCCTCTCTTCTCTGTCTCACTATGTCATTGTTTCTTCCTCTCCGTTATGGACTCTTTCTCCCTTTCTTTCCCTCTCTCTCATCCTGACCACATGAGTAATAGCTCTGGCGCTGTGGTTTGACTGATTAATGCACTCAAAGAGCCCAGGGAGGTGGAGCACAACAAACAGATGGGGGAGGGAGAAAAAAGACGAGAGATTGAGGAGAGTCAGAGTGTGTGTGTGTGTGTGTGTGTGTGTGTGTGTGTGTGTGTGTGTGTGTGTGTGTGTGTGTGTGTGTGTGTGTGTGTGTGTGTGTGTGTGTGTGTGTGTGTGTGTGTGTGTGTGTGTGTGTGTGTGTGTGTGTGTGTGTGCACATCAATGGGCGTGTCCGTGAAGCAGAAACCCTAACAGTGCAGTTCGAACGCGGGTGCATCAAGTGGTTTGATTCTCAAAAGGACGTAGGTCTCATCAGTGGAGGAGTTCTCAAGCAATCCTCCTCAAGCGTTTCAGTTTCCTCGTGAGTCACCAGGCCAGTCGTGTACTGGGTCAGTGCACGAACCTGGAACACATCTGGAATGCTTCTCATTTTGGTTTCAGTGCATCAGAACGCGTGAGAACTGAACAGGGTTGGTAAGTAAGACTTACAGCGACGTGGTGACTGAACATGAATGCCATGCCAGTAATCACAGTTCGTTCATGTGCTCACCACAAAACTCGTGGCTACACATTAAAGTTCATACGTTATTATGGTTAAAACAAAAACTTAGCCCATTTCCAAAAGTAATGGTTGTCTTTGTTTTTCACTTGAACTTTTGAACTTTCGCTTTTCTTTTTGAAAAGACGTCTTTTGTCTCAGTTTGATCGTGTAGATGAACTTCCTAACGTCTACAAGCAGGTCTAGCCTCGTAAATGATTTAGATATCTTTTTGACGTGTTGGAACAGTCAAAGGGACCTGCTGGCTGGTCTGACCTGGTTCAGCTAGTCACCAACAGCCACAGCCCTGGTTTTAGGTTGGTAAAACCACTCAACCCATTCGCTGCCAGCCGTTTCCTGATCGGTAAAGCCCTTCGCTGCCGGCATTTCTCGCCATTTTTACTGTTTTTTTAAGAGTCACAGAAAATTGAGCGCTAGGATGATGTCGACGCCAAAACAACCAAAACAAAGCGGAGACTCACCTCTTACATCAGGAAGAATCCCAGCGTTTAGAGCGTTATCGGTTCTTACATAATCTGTTGTTGAAGTGTGATCGGCAGAAACTTTTCCGGTTCACGCCTCACTTTTTTCACATCAGCGGCCCAAAACAATCTCCTAACGTGGATTTTCTGCTTCCTGACCACGTGATGTGTGCTGTATGCGGATGAAGATCGGCTTTAGAGCTGAGATGTTTGTTCTCTCGGTGTGGGGGCTCGTCCGACGCCCACGCAGTAAAAAAAAAGTGCAAAAAAGTGAACGGTTGGATTTAAAATGACGACTTTAGTCGTGAATGGCAAGGAAATAGTTAACACTAACCTGTAAACACACCATCTTTGTCATTTGGTCTTTGTTTTGATTGTCTCCTATATCCCAAATGAGTTCCTATGTCTTTTGTGCTTCATTGAGTCTTAATGCTGTCGTAAAGCTGCTTGATGCAGATAATCAGATGCCCATCTGCCTTTTGTTTGTTTTTGCACTGAGAGAATAGAAAATCCCCTTCCATGTTTTAGCATCAACTTTGATAATTAAGCTAAAACATTAACCTACGGCCAACATCTCTGTTTTACTATCAGTTAGGCAGGCTGTTGATCTCAGGCTTTAATTTTAGAGAAAATAAATATCATGTAGGGCTGCGCAGTGGAGCAGTGGTTAGAGCTGTTGCCTTGCAGCAAGAAGGTCCTGGGTTCGCTTCCCAGCCCGGGATCTTTCTGCGTGGAGTTTTCATGTTCTCCCTGTGCATGCGTGGGTTCTCTCCGGGTGCTCCGGCTTCCTCCCACAGTCCAAAAACATGACTGCTAGGTTGATTGGTCTGTCTAAATTGTCCTTAGGTGTGTGTGTGTGTGTGTGTGTGTGTGTGTGTGTGTGTGTGTGTGTGTGTGTGTGTGTGTGTGTGTGTGTGTGTGTGTGTGTGATTGTTTGTCCTGTGTGTCTCTGTGTTGCCCTGCGATGGACTGGCTCTCTGTCCAGGGTGTACCCCGCCTGATTGCCCATTGACCGCTGGAGGTAGCCCCCCCCCCCCCCCCCCCGCGCGATCCTAAATGGACAAAGCGGGTTCAGACAATGGATGGATGGATGGATGGATAAATATCATGTTTAAAAATGAAAGCTTCTTTAGAAAAATGATTATCTAGAGAATAAGTGAAAATTTCTGTGTGTAGGTTTTATCCTAGCGTCATCGCACCAGTCAGACAGTTTGTTAATGAGTTTGTTCACATCGTGTTTCGGCACTGAAAAGACACGACCGAGGTGTGATCTGCCGCTCAGTCATAATCACAAAGTTCTCTCTCCTCAGTCATTCAGAAACCAATTTATCCACTCCTTCAACTCTTACCGTCTCATTAAAATCTTGTTAGTCTGTTGTAGATGTTTGTGTTCGCTCCAAGCCAATCAGGCATGTAGCTTGTTGTTACATGTTTCACTGACTTTCACCAGCCAAAGTCAGCATGGAAAGCCGTTTACCTGCTGCATCACGGAGCTAAGCGAGTGCGAGGAAGTGAAGAACAGCTCATTGATCCTGTCAAGGACGGTAAGTGTAACGACTTGCACCCTAGTTCCCTCTTAAGCACCTTGCAGAACTTTTCTATGATGCTACAACATTTTAGCAAATATTCTGCAACTGCATGCGATTAGATGCTGTTTCATGACGAAATGGCTTCATTCTTAGTGACGCTGGAGTCTGTCCTGGTGTCATTGACTGGACGGATTCCCAGTCCATCACAAAGCAGCCACACATACTCACACTGTCGTTATCGGGGCCTATAGGGGTTCAACAACTAGCCTAAAGAGCTCATTTATGGACTGAGGGGAAAAGTCTGAATACAAAAAGAAGTCTTCACATGCACAGTCTTTAAGACACTCAGAGTTGAGAACCTAAAGTCCAACATGGCTCTGTCACTCTTAGAGGGACCAATGAGCCGTTTGGACCTATTTGACAGACGGTCCTATTGGTCAAACAGTCTAAAATGAAAACGGCGGTCACATTGTTTAGGCTAGCGGACAAAAACTGTCCTCAAACAAAATAAAACACCAACCTAACTTAACATGATGATTAATGTTTTATAAGAACCCTAACCCTGTTCAGGTGTACCCCACCTTTCAGCCAATGAGGGAACGGGGACCAGTTCCATGTGACCCTGCACAAGAACAAAACTTCTTTAATCTCTGATCAGGTGCCTATTCTCTAACTGTAAAAAAAGTCTTCTTTCTTCAAAATAAAAATAATGAAATCACACAATATTCACTTTATTAAGGCTGAAACAAGAATTCCAATTTTAATCTGGGATGAAGTGTTTAAAATGGAAAAAACGAACGCAACTTTAATTTTTATAATTGGTTCTTTTCAGCCTGGGGTCCGGTTTCAGGACAATCTTCTCTTCAGCTTGTTCTCTGTTGTCAGAAAATAAAATGTTTTGTTTGGGAATTTGTTTACTGGCATTTCTGTCAGATATGAAAAACTCATGGATTCATGGTGAACTATTCAGGTCCTTGAGTTTTGATGGAAACGTAGCTTTTACAGAACCGAAGGTTAGTTTGGATGTTTGTATGAACATGTTTGGAGCTGCTTTTACAGCTGCAGCAAAATGAAATGTCAGTTTATTTTTCCCTGAAGGTGAGTAAATATGGAAAAATCTGCTAAGTTGTGGTTGTTGGTTTTCCAAAAAAAATAGACGTGCATTGCAAAGCAAATTTCCTAGAGGTAGTAGAGCTACTTTACACACCTTCGAACTTAAAGCTGCTGTAGCAAATGTGCAGAACAAGCTAGGTTTTGAATGCAAACCCCTCAGGAACCTGTGACCCACAATGCCGGAGGACACAAGGTAGCGCTAAACACCAGTCACCGTTTTCTAGGTTCAAACGTCTATATGGTGTTTTTTCTTTTTGGGACTCTGGTAGTTTGTCCTAAAGCTGAAGTGGTGGCATTTTGGGTTATTAAATTAAAATATCTCCTTATGGTCTGTGCAGACAGCTCCTCAGAATCAAAATAAATAAATAAATAAATAAATAAATAAATAAATAAATAAAAGACCATTTCAGTCCGAGGAGTGGTTTGGTGGAACAGCACATAAACATAAAAAATGTAAAACTGTTGTACAATTCAAAAAATTATATAGAAGAAAAGTTATTGAAAATTACTAATTTGCTAATGAATTATGTTAGACATTAAGGACCTGCTAAAGCAAATAAAGTCAATACGATCTTAGGAATTAGATTTTGGATTTTATTTAAGACGTAAAAGTATAAGTGGTTTTAAGAAGTCTTGCTAATGTGAAAAATCACATTTTGCTTATTGCTTTTGTTTATGATGTTTGTGTAGAGATGTTTATTTGGATTTCGGAAATGGAAAGATGTTGAGGGATAGGGCAATGAAAAGCCTTGAGCGTCTCCCTATTCCCCTTCAAGGACCCAAGAGGAATCTCTAAATCCTCCAAATGAGACATTATTATTTTTAATTTGTTTGAATGGTCTGAAATGATTAAATAAATAAATAAATAAATAAATAAATAAATAAATAAATAAACCAGCAGGTCAGGAGAAGTTGTTTTAATAATTTCAAATAAAATAGTTCAAATCCAGCTTTCACTTCCTCCCATAATTCCTTTTACTGCCCCCCCCCCCCCCCACACACACACACACACATTTAATAAAACCCAAAGAACCATGAATCCCTTTTTATTAATTTTTTTTGTTTTGTTTTGGTGTCTGTCTAAATTGTATTTAATTATAAATTTTTGGTTGTTAAAAATAAACAAAAAGACACTAAAGATGATGAGCTTAGAAATAAAGGATGTGGTTGTCATTAGGAGGCTCTCACTGTGTTCACCAAAATAGAAAAACTGTCTTTTTTGGAGGGAAGTTATTGGTGCTTTTATCTCACTTTGAGCTGGAAATTGATGGATGATGATGAAAACAAAGAAAAATTGTAAACCCGTGTTGAAATGGAGCGGCTGGAGGAAAGAAAATGCTGACAGCGCCTGATAAATTATTCACAAACACACCTGTGCGTGTTTTAGTTCCACCTTGTGACCTTTTTGTTCTCCGAGCAGCTGCGGCCTTTGGATTCAGAGCTGGAATTTCTTGGTAATTCTTCTTCGGTTTTTCTTTTGTTGCCACCGTTCTGTTGCCTTCAGAAGAAGGAATGCGTTTGAGACTCAGAACCTTGTTTTTTTCCTGTCCTTTACCTTCTGCTTCAGTCACACAACCTTTCAAAGTTCTGTTCTGTATAAATAAAAAAGCAACCTCCTCCTCTTCTCTGTATTATCTCCTCACCTATCCTGCACCTCTCTTGTCTTTCACGCTTTTTCATCAGACCTGTTTGCTTCGCATGCGCCAGTTTCACTCCGAGCACCTGTTAACTGTTAACCTTCATTCTCTGACCCCACAGATCCATCATCGCCCCATGTGAGGACAAACTGTAGGGTAGGCGAACACAGAGACCACACCGTGCCATGTTTTCATGCGCCACTTGGTGGCACTGTGGCTTCAGACTCCAAGAAACCAACATTTTTTTGTTTTTTTCCTACTTTTTGTGGTTTAATGAAGGTACCCAAAATTAGAGAGATGTGTGAGAGAAGCAGAGGATAGGAAAGGGTGGAAACAGGAAATCTGAGGTGAAGACGAAGGATGGAGGTACAAGGGACTCTATATCCAGGGAAACACAAAAGGAGCAAGAAGGAGGAAGCTTGAGATATTCCGTTGCAAAGCCTAAACCTCATTTCCATGCCTGAGCCGTGCTGCCTATTTTAGAGTATGAGGGATGCTGAAACCTGGGGTGATGCAACATAACAGCAGCACATAACCATGACTACCCGCTTTCAAAATGCCACATCTCTAATAAGAGCTTGCGCTAAAACTGCCTTTTATGGCAGATATTCAGATGCAGCACCCTGCAATTAACTGTCATTCCCTCTGTGTCTCAATTCCAAAGAGATGAAAATGACGATAATAATCCTCCATTAATACTTATCACATTCGTGATCAGTGAACAAGATTCACCAGAAAGTGAGCCGAAATTAAACTTTCGCCTCTTAAAAGTCTACTTATCTTTGGATGGCGGGTGTGCAGCTTAAACTCACAGAGGGTACAGCTCTTATGAGTCCGGGCTCCGCAGAACTGAGAAGAAACTTCACTCAAAGTAAAAGATATTCTTCATTATCCAAAGGAAGTTAGGCAATCAGAGTGTCTTGAAGACGCGGAGATTTTAAAGCGGTGCTGACCTGTCACAGTTAAAGTCACAGCAGACAATTGCTGCAGATGTCCAGCAAGCATGAAGCTACATTTCCATCAATTTAAAGTTTAGTTTAGTGATTTATTATCTTTTTTTATCAGAGAAAAAAAATGTCAGGTGGCTAACAAAAAAAAAAAAAGGTTTTAATATCAATGTTTTGGGCTCAGAAAGTGAAATAAAATAAGAGCACAAACAGCTTTTGCAGGTTTATGGAAAAGTAACAACTTTCCGATTTTTAGCAGGAAGTCATTTGAGGAGTTGCTGATATAAAAATATCTTTAAATTCTGTCCTCACCTTCCATGTTACATGTGCATTCACCAACATGTTTCCTGCACTAAAACAGCAACGCTGCTTATGTGTCAAACACTGTTAATGGTGTCAGTGATGGTGAGAAATCCCTACTTCTTCCTGCTAATAATTTCAAAAGAAGTTAGTTTAAATTGTTACAAGATAAAATAGGGGTGAGAAACTAGGCTGACAGGGTCTTTAAAATGACTTCTTTCATTTCTTCTACTCAAACTAAACATTTGACACGCCTTTCAGAATCAGAGCAGTTAGTTACTGTGGCTGATACGACTTCTCAATCCTCTAAAATGTAGTTAAAGCAGGTCAGAACACCACACGTTTGAAAAGCTGGTTCTAAATGTTGTGGTCCACTTCTGAAAGAACATTTGAACTGTTTAAAAGTCTCAGTGAGACCATAGACTGTACATGAGACGTGTAAGGCCATCGAGGAAGAAGAAGAAGAAGAAGAAGAAGAAGAAGAAGAAGAAGAAGAAGAAGAAGAAGAAGAAGAAGAAGAAGAAGAAGAAGAAGAGAGCTAACAGGCGGCCTACACCCTGGACAGACTGCCAGCCCATCGCAGGGCAACACACGCGCGCGCACACACACACACACACACACACACACACACACATACACACACACACACATAAGGACGATTTAGACAGACCAATAAACCTGACAGTTCTGGTTTTAGACTGTGGGAGGAAGCTGGAGAACCCGTAGAGAACCCACGCTTGCAGGAAGACCGCCGGCTGAGAAGCAAACCCAGGACCTTGCTGCAAGGCAACAGCTCTAACCACGGCACCACTGTGCAGCCAAATGTGATTTAAACAAACAATATAATTGTGCAGGTGTGTGCTACATTTACCGTTGGCTATCATAGCGCTAGCTTGAATGCTAACTCGACCTGCATTGAGTTGCATGTGTAATCTCCAAGCTAACTGTGGAAGAGGGATGAAAAATGAAAAGGGATTTATTTTGTGTGTAGTGGGGCTAAGCGATTAGTGTAGCATTACATCAGACTATTGCCTTAGCTCTTGGTTGAATCCACTTTCTATGTGTGCTGCATGAGGAGTGGCTTTCAGCTCCCTCCAGAAGGAGAGGAAGAGCAGGTTTAGGATCCATCCATCCATCCATTTTCATCCGCTTATCCGGAGTCGGGTCGCAGGGGCAGCAGCCTAAGTCAAAAGGCCCAGACTTCCCTCTCCCCAGCCACTTGGGCCAGCTCCTCCGGGGGAATCCCAAGGCGTTCCCTGGCCAGGTGAGAGACATATGGGCCATTCCCATCCGTACCAGGTCGACCCGGGCCGGGTAGCCCCAGTCGGCCCCAGCCTGGCCCGGTTGATTCCACACATCCTTGCCTTAAGCCTATGTGGGCTGATTCTACCCACCAATCAGAGGCTTGCTCTAATGGAAGGTGTGAATTTGCTGTCAGGAGTGGGTGTGTTGGCCCTGGTCGGCCTGAAGCAGACCCCCTCGAGAAGAGGGCTGAGAATGAGCCTTGATTGGCCCGGAAAAATACCAGACCACCCAGATATGTAAACAACCTACGCTACCCGGCCCGGGCCGACCGGGTACAGATGGGAATGGCCCAATAGTCCCTCCTGCGTGTCCTGAGTCTACCTTAGGTCTCCTCCCGGTTGGACGTGCCCGGAAAACCTCACCAGGGAGGCGTCCAGGAGGCATCCTGACCAGACGCCCGAGCCACCTCAACTGGCTCCTCTCGACATGGAGGAGCAGCGAATCTACTCGGAGTCCCGAATGACCGAACTTCTCACCCTATCTCTTAGGGAGAGCCCAGCCACCCTGTGGAGAAAACTCATTTCGGCCGCTTGTATCCGTGATCTCGTACTTTCGGTCACTACCCAAAGCTCATGACCATAGGTGAGGGTAGGAACGTAGATCGACCGGTAAATCGAGAGCTTCGCCTTCTGACTCAGCTCTCTCTTCACCACGACAGACCGGTACAACGCCCGCATCACTGCAGATGCAGTACCAATCCACCTATCGATCTCACACTCCAGTTTTCCCTCACTCATGAACAAGACCCCGAGATACTTAAACTCCTCCACTTGGGGGCAGGACCTCATCCCTGACCCGGAGAAGGCTTTCTACCCTTTTCTGAATCAAGACCACGGTCTAAGATTTAGGGGTATAGCTGGACAAATTTCAAAATCTCTTCTTCCTCTGCTTGATGATGTGACACTAGAGACCATAGCTAACTTTTGTCTTCATTTAAGTAGATGGAGTAAATCACCTTTATCCCAGTGCCTGCATCGTACTGAAGTGTTCAACTGAAAAAAGATAAGTTAGATCAATAGATAAATGGATGAAAATGGAGACCAAACAACTCCATCCTCTTCATGTAGTAAAATAGAATCCACTATAGGACTAGATGCAAACTTGCAGACTGACCGACTGGCTTAAGGGGAATGCAGATCCAATGACGATGCTTTATTTGAGCTGAGTGTACAGAAGATGAGCTTTTGAAAATGACTGAGGATGAGAGGAGAAAATAGCAACACCTGGAACAGACTGAAGTTCAGGTGACAAAATGACTCGTAAAGTGCGCGGCAGGTCTCTCTGCTCTTGGAACTGTTTTTCCTCAGGAAAAGGTGCTTTGATGTTGGATTCCTTCTCCGTTTTGATTGCCAGTAGTCATCCTGATCAAATAGTTCACTGCAAACATGGAAGTCTACGAGCCATGAGAGATTGATGCTGATGCTGCGGCTGCTGGAGCTGCACTCGGGTGTCGGTGACAGTATCTAGAAGTGTGGCTCTACGTTCTGTTATCCAAGTCTGAAAAAGCAGAAGCAAGCACATTTGAGCAGGCCCGTTCTGAAAGGTGTTAGAGAGCTTTTGTATCAACATTTAACTCATAAATTATACAAATCCGCGAAGTGCCACGCACACTCTAGTAAATGAAATGCTGAACTTACCAAGTTATGCTGGTTCCACTAAATCCAGTTGTTAAAATGTAAATAGTCGTAAATTAAAAGGAACTTTACTCATACTTTTAGTACATTTGCTGTGGTCTTTAGCAGAGGGGTGGACTCGAGTCACATGACTCATTATTTTAATGACTTCTAAATTGACTTGATAAAATCTATAAAGACTTACGACTTGACTTGGACTTGAATGCCAATGACTTGCGACTTGAATCGACTTGCATCTTTTGACTTGATGTTGACTTGAGCATATTTGATATTTTAGGACAAAAATGACACGACGTGGACAAAAATCATTAATCATTCTTTGTTCTGGGTTTGATCTTGTTCTGCCCAATGCAGCAGCGCTTTGGGACAGCAGTAGCTTAACAGGTTGAGCGGGCTGTCCAGTAATTGGATGGTTGCAGGTTTGATCCCGGCTCCGAATGGAGATTTCTGCTGTTGTGTCCTTGGGCAAGACACTTAACCCTCCTTGCCTGCTGGTGGTGGTCGAAGGGACTGGTGGCGCCTGTGCTCGGCAGCCTCGCCTCTGTCAGTGCGCCCCAGGGCAGCTGTGGCTACATCAAAGCTCATCACCATCAGTGTGTGAATGTGCGTGTGTGAATGTGTGTGTGAATGGGTGAATGATACACTGTAGTGTAAAGCGCTTTGGAGTCCTTACTCTGAGAGGTGCTATACAAGTGCGGATCAGTTATCATTTATAATCAGTTTCAGTTGCACTCCTTGCTTGTTTGAATAAATGAAGCTTTATTTCTGGAATTTGCTTATTATCTTCATTAAATTGAAGTTGACAGAAGACTTGATTATGACTCGAAAATTCAAAGTTAAGGACTTGGACTTCCACATCATTGACTTTGGACTCGACTTGGACTTGGTTGCCTTTGATTTGGACTTGACTCGAGACTTGACTGGAAAGACTTGTGACTTACGTGTGACTTGCAAAGCAGTGACTTGGTCACACCTCTGGTCTTTAGTAGGGATGTCTTGTAAGTCAAATTCTGGGGGGAAAAAGCTCTAGTTCACCTGTTTCTGATTTGAAGTCTTATTTCCTTATCTCTCCTCTGATTGGCTAACAACAACGTGTCTCTACCACTGACTCTGTTTGCTTTCCAACTCTGATGTTTTAATGCCACAATAACACAAGCCCGGAGGAGTTCTGCTGTGTGGTGGTGTTGCTAATGCTAATGGTTAGGTTCCTCTAGCCGAGACACCCTCTGCTGTTTCCTGGAAGCTAAACCAACAACAGCCTTCCCCGTCGTGAGTCAAGATCATCGACATATAAATATCGGACAATGGGTTTCCATAGGCTCCAATAATAAGTTTTTGAGGAGAAATGGGAGGTGGCCACCACCGCCGATTCGACCGTGTCACAGGTTCCGTCAAGCCCAGACAATTCCACAAAAGGGAAGAGAGGTGGAGCTGAGGGTGGGGCTGTAAGGCTGGGATCAACTGACGACACCCGGTCGAACTAGCTACAAGCTATACAAGCTAACCTGAAGCTAACCCAAAGCTAACATGGAGGTGAGAGCTAAGCTAACGGAGGTAGCAACCTAGCTACAACCGGAGTTAACTGTGCACTCCACCAGAGCTTCTGAGTCAGAGATACGCCGGGCTGACCGCTGGGTAAAACCGGGTGGAAAACATCGGTTTCCCGAGACCGATAGTGGGAACCCAGCTCCACCAACATGTTATATTTCAACCCATTTTCTAAAGTGCAGCATTATGTTAAATGCACTGGGTTTTACCCTATTACATTTAAATTTCATGGTTAAACAGTACATGTTAAAATCTAAGCTCAGCTCAGTGACCTAAAATACATGAATATAATTTTACTTACAGAAAAAAATGAAGTGGAGACTCCTTGGACGCTCTATTAGTGCAATTAATGCCACAGCAAGTCATTTTGTCCAACAATTGCACAAAAAATATATTAAAAAAATACACAAACGCTACAGCTAATGGTCTAGCTGAGAGACTGAAAATGGCGGAACAGTTTTCAGGCGAGGCCTTTCCACGGAGCTAGCTCTGTGGTCACGTGGGTCGGATGCTCATTATTTATACAGAATTTTAGGCTTTTAATACACTTAAACAGAAGAGTGAGAAAAAAAATTCACCCCCTCAGAGTTGTCATGAGTGTAAACTAGATAATTTAAACCTAAAACATGTTTTGGTACCAGGCTATAAACATGTTTATTTCTGCTGTGAAATTGGTATTTTTAACATGGGAGTCAATGAGGATTTGCTCGCTTCTGACACCAGCCCCTAGTGGATGAGGGTGGAACTGCAATTTATTTCATTTCCGCGTTTGCTTCAATTTTTCACCCAAATTGTGGGGGCTTTGTCAAGATGGGTGAGTCCATGAATGTTAGTGACAGTGTGACGTGGATCCGTCAGGATTTTCTATCCTAGAGTTTCACCGTCTGTTTTCTATCAGCAGCTGATGCAGGAGATAGGTGTAGGAGACTATTTTCACGTTCAGCCTGCATGAAAAACTCCTAATTTTCTAAAATAACAATAAAAAAAGGTTTCTCAGTACCCTCCTTTAAAAGGAAATGTTTAGAGGAACTAGTTGACATAAGTTGGTTTAGTAATTTCAGTGTAGAAATGAACCACATGGTTTTAATGTTCTCACCCTTCATGAGTTCACTTGCAGGTTTGTGTCTAAAGGAAAAAGGTGAAGACTGAGGAATTTCAGAGCATTTGTCTGGTTTATTTTTAAAAGTTTGACTCTTTCAGCTCTAATCTTTTCACTGCATCCTTGTCTGAAACATTTTTGACAGACTTGTCAATTGATGTTTAACCTTTATAAGAATATAATGTAATCAACTATTACTTTAAATCAACTGTGTGACATAAAAACAAGAAAATACTCATGTTAATGTATTTCCACTGCAACATAAACACAATCTGTGTGTGTTCTAACCAATCAGTGGACTTGTTGTGTTTTTTAAAAGATCTTGAGTCCCAATCTAGAACCATTAAAGCAGCAGAGCACGTAAAACCCCCAAACACACATCAGTGGCTAAGATTCAGGCTGAAACGGACACCTCAGGATGATGAGAAGGCGAGTGTTGAGCCACGGACGGACCCGCTCGTAGAGCGGAGGGCAGCACAAGGACTTTGCTGACGCATGACAAAAAAGTTAAGTACTGTAGCTTGTAGATTAATGATTGAAAAGCCACAGAGGCAATAACTCTATTGCTGCAGAGAACAGCTTGAGCTTTATCGTGCTCTTTAAAATAATACCTCTTATTGCCAGGTAATAGAAAAAAAACGCTTTGGCCGCAATATGTGGAGAACCCTTTTAGTATTTGTCCAAAAACGGGACATCACAAAGCCTTCCGTGTGACTAAAAGCTGAAGAAATGCTTTAAATTTTTTATTTTAGAAGCTCACATCTCTAATCAAGCTCAAATAAACCAACCTTTCACCAGAATATATTACATTTTCAATAAACCATATCTTTATGACATCAGTATTGAGTATCAGTAGGAGCCAGACACAGTTTTTCTTTGTAGTTTTTAAAGATTTTCTCCGATGCTTTCTTCTGTTAGCGCCTGGTTTTCCTCACCGGTGTGGACGCCGTGAAGCTTCAGGCACCTTTCAGTGTTTTTAATGAAGAGGAGTGAAAGTATACACACAGGAGGTGATCTGTGTTTGCTTTTTTAAGACAAATTAAGACCAGAACAACAATTCTGGATCACAAAGATGTTCAAACAGGATGCTCGCGACGATCGACACGGAGCAAAATGAGAGTGAGAAGGAGCAAACTCTTTCTACAACGGATCACCAGGATATGTGATGTCCCTGGAAACTAAATCAGACCAAAGCTTATGGAATTCTGCTTTATGAGTTTTACGAGGATCCAGCTAAAGTTCAGTGTGCCGCCAGGCTTTCAGACCACACGGGGGACAAAGACTAGAGAATATGGAGAATGTCGCTACAGAGAGATTGGTTTGAGCTGCGAGTTTCAGATCTGCAGAAAATGCACCTTTATGCTAAATCATCACATGACCTCTTAGCAACAAAGGCATTAATGGAAGCCCCGGCCCCCGGTGCTCTCCAGATTTTTCTTACCTGCTGCCAAAAGAAAATGAGTGAGTGATCATGTTTTTGCCCGTGTGTGCGCATAAAAAAACTAGTCATTGCATCTACAACTGATTAAAGAGCAAGTCACCCCCTTCAAGAAACTTACTCTACTCCCACTTCATGTTTGAAAACTGCAACAAATGCTGTTGTCTGGCAGATCGAGAGGGCGGAGCCACTAGCAAATATATTGTGACATCATATGGTGCTAGTTAACATCATAGTGTACCTCTTAGCCAATTACGGCGGCAGATTTAAATACAAATGCATTGCAGAGTTTTTACCCGACGACGGCACAACACTGACAGTTTTAGGCAGAAAGTGTAAACTTTAACTAAGATGCACTAAAGTGCCAGATTATTGACGACAGGTGTCTGCAGCACGATTAGACGCTCATTTATCAATCAATCAAATCAATCAAAGCTTTATTTATGAAGCGCCTTCCGCAACCCTGTCAGGAAGCCCATAGCGCTGAACATGGTACAGTTGTAAGTAATTATATTGAATAAATCAACAATAAAAGAAATTCAAATTACAAAATACAAAATGGAAATTACAAGATAGATGAAACATTCTGGTAAAGGACAAATGTGTGAAACACATTTGGATTGAGTGGATGGATTGAGTGTACCAATGAAAACTGTGGAATGGATTCAACATAAAAGAGGGCCAAAATCAAACATGTTCCGGAAACGCCAAGTGGAGGAGGTGTGTTTTTAGGTGATTCTTAAAGACTGTCAGAGAAGGGGACAGCCTAACTGAGGGTGGCAACTGGTTCCAGAGTAACGGTGCTAGGACTGAGAAAGCCCGGTCCCCACGGGTACGACACCTAGACCGAGGGACAGCGAGCAGGCCTTGGTCAGAGGAGCGCAGAGCGCGTGATGGGGAGTGTCTGTTCAGGAGTGTGGCCAGATAGGGGGGAGCACCACCCTGGAAGAAATGATAAACAAAGACGAGGATTTTGAATTGTGAGCGATAGGAAATCGGAAGCCAGTGCAGGGAGGCCAGAACTGGACTGATGTGGTCCCGTTTCCTGGTCCCAGTCAGGAACCTGGCTGCGCTGTTCTGCACAACCTGTAGGCGACGCAGTGTTGACTGACACAACCCTGCATAGAGAGAGTTGCAGTAGTCAAGCCGAGAAATAACAAAGGCATGCAGTACCCGCTCCAGGTGGGCTCTCGACAGCATATGCTTGATTTTAGCAAGGCGTCTCAGGTGAAAGAAACTGGACCGGATCACAGAATTGATGTGAGCATCAAATTTAAGTCCTACATCAAGTTTCACCCCCAAACTGGTAACAACTGGTTTTGAGTATGGAGAAAGAGGGCCAAGATCAGCATAACAATCCACATTCCTGCTGTTGGGGTGAAAAACAATCCGCTCTGTCTTTCCCTCATTCAGATGTAGAACGTTGGCCATTAGCCAAGACTTCACCTCATTAACACAGGAGACAAAGGACTGGATAGAGTGACCTTTCTCCTGACACAATGGAGAGTAAATCTGGCAATCGTCAGCATACAGATGGAATGATAGGCCATGTTTACGAAAGATTGACCCCCAGAGGTAGCAGATAAATGCCAAACAAAAGTGGACCAAGGATCGACCCCTGCGGGACCCCCCAGCGGAGCCCCTCCCAAGAAGAAAAAACATACCCAGTTTAACACAGAATGTCCTGTTTTGGAGATACGATCTAAACCAATCCAGAGCAGACCCTTTGATCCCAACCCATCGTTCCAAGCGATCGAGTAGAATCGCGTGGTCAACTGTGTCGAAGGCTGCTGTCAGGTCTAATAACAGAAGCAGCACAGATGTTCCCTGATCTAGTGATAGATAGATATCATTTAGGACCCTCAGTAGAGCAGACTCTGTGCTATGGCCAGACCTGAACCCTGATTGGAAAACCTCAAACAGATCAGAGTCAGCTAAATGTGAGACCAGCTGCTGATAAACGACTTTCTCAAGCAGTTTAGATGTAAAGGGCAGGGTAGAGATAGGCCTGTAATTGTCTATCACAGAGACATCAGCACCAGGTTTCTTCAGGGTCGGCCGAATAACCGCTGCTTTCAAAGCAGCTGGGACCACACCTGTGCTGAGGCTCCCATTGATAATCTGACCAAGTGAAGGGCCAAGGCACGGAAAGGCAGCCTTCCAGAGACGAGGTGGCAGAACGTCAAGTGGAGAGCCAGATGGCTTCTGCCTCGCAACAAGCTTACTCAGCTCAGAGTATGAAACTGTACTGAGGGAGCTCAGGGTGGGTGGTGATGGAGGAACTGGAACAAGGTCAACAGAGTTACCAGAAATAGCTGCTCCAATGCCTGATACTTTATCAACAAAGAATTTGTGAAAAGCTTCAGAGTTTCCAGCAGCTGTAGGAGACATGGAGCTAGGCTCCTGATACAACAGAACTGAGTTTAGCGTTTTGAAGAGAATCTTAGGATTATTGGAGTTTGTCTCAATGATGTCTGCAAAATAGGCCATTCTGGCAGCCCTCACTGCATCCTGATAAGCAACCAGAGATGCTCTGAACAACTCACGCGAGACCTGTAGGCAATCCTTTTTCCACTTTCTCTCAGAGGATCTACACGCCCGCCTACAAGCCCGTGTGACATCAGAGAGCCAAGGCTCCCTCCTAGGTCTAGACTTGCAAAGCTTGAGAGGGGCAATCACGTCCAGGACCTGATTACAAAGTACATCAAAGTGCTGTGAATAGTGATCAACGTTAGATGGATCTGGGTTAAAGGTCTCTAACCTTAAAGACATACAGTCCACAAACTTTGAAATAGTTTCTGCATCCAGGGCTCTGAACCTAGTAGCTGGAGCTACACACACAGGGACAGGACATGGCAACGTAACACCACAGAGTATTGGAGAGTGGTCAGAGAACACAGGAGGCAAAGTCACAAGGTTCATGAGAGATAACCAGGTCCAGGGTGTGACCCCTGGCATGAGTTGGGGATGATACCCATTGAGTTAGATTGAATGACTCTAGCAAATTAAAAAAACCTTTAGCAAGCACATTATCAGGACAGCAGATATGGATGTTAAAATCACCAAAAAATAGGACTTAATCATATTTTAGGATGCAGTCTGCCACGAGTTCACAGAAATCATTAAGGAAGTTAGAGTCAGTCTTTGGAGGCCGATAAATCAGCACGACGAGCAGGCGGGGGGAGATGCACAGTTCAAATAAGCACAGTTCAAAGGAAGAAAATGACATGGTGGGTGTAAGCTGTTTACAAGGAAAGCTGGATTTAAAAACAACAACCAGCCCTCCACCTCTGCCCCGTGACCTGGGGATATTAAAACAGGAGCAGCCAGGTGGTATGAGCTCGAGTAGGGCACTTGTGTCGCCAAACGGGATCCAGGACTCACAGATGCAGAGAAAACCCAAGTCATGCTGAATAAAAAAGTCACGAAGAATAAAAGTTTTGTTCAGCACAGACCTGGCATTGACCAAACCAAACCGGGTCTGCAGCGGGGCTGCAGCACAGATATCGCGCACGGACCCAGTCCCCTCTAACTCTGTGCCCGTAACCGAGCGCAGATTCTCCCAGCAAACCCCAGTCTGGCGTGATCTTCGAGCCGATCGGCCGTGGCGCGGTGCCGATACACCATCAGAGCCGGCCGAGTTCCCTGGGCATGGCGCCGAGTAATCCAGGAGACATCTCGGAACCATCGGGTCAGAAGCTGGGCCGGATCGGGCCAGCCGCTTGTTCAGGGATCCAGGCCGACGTCTCAAGCGCCGGCTACCTCTCTTTCCTCGTCTTCTCAGATGCTTCCTTCTCGAGCTGAGGCGGACAGAGGGCCGACACATCACGGCTTGGGTGGAGAGAGCACGCGGGCAGTTCAACCAGCAGCATCGTCTGTGAGGTTCATAGCTCGCACAGCCCGGTTCCCAGCGCGCGCTGCCGGCTACATCAACGGAAGGACGAAGCCTCAGCAGCGCAGCTCGATCATATGTCAGCAGAGGATCCACACCATTCAAAAAAGGGATCAGCGACAAGAAAAGTGCATAAAAGCCAATAAAACGCCAATAAAAACCGATAAAATGCAAGGCATCAGTGCGTAAAGAGGACGAGCAGCTCGCAGCGTGACTGTGCGCAAGCGCCATCTTACTCTCGGAACCCTGCTCTTCTGAATTCTGATAAATTCTGAGAATTTATAAAGTTTATCAGCAACAAAAGGTTGATTTGGGGATGACTTGCTCTTTAAGCTTCTTCCACTTGATCTATTTTATTTTGTAACCCACTCAGAAGCCTCAATTGTTTCTGTGGAAGAAGTGAATTGAGATCTAGAGTCGACCCCCCCATCAGGGCAAATCTCAGGTTGTAGCCCATGTGTGCTGCACTGCATGCTTCAAGTCGCTTTTGTCTAATTTATACAGCAATTACATATGAAACACTGATGAATCACATTAGGGCTATGTACACTGGAACATTAATCATGTGTTAGGCAATCAGACGTAATTTATGGCTTCGCCCGTGTTTCTAAATGATCTCTCTCCTGTCCCCGGTTGATCCATTATTTGGTCGTAAGCAGAAACATGTTTGCAGCATCAATCAAATGATTAATCACAAATAATTTCTGTGAAAGCTCGAATGCTGTGTGTGTGTGTGTGTGTGTGTGTGTGTGTGTGCATGCACGTGTTTGTGTGTGCAGTGTTATTTGGGCTGCAGTGACGACTGAGAGGGGACTTGAGTCACACATGCCATCTTACTGCTTGATGTCACGCTGAAGCGTCTCACCGTGTTTGACACCTTCAAGTTTCCAAACCAAACGCCAGACTTAACCTGTTTAACACGCATGACGTCACAAACAGATCTAAAGAGAACTGAAACATGGATCCGCTTTGAATGAACCGCTGGGTCATTACGTTTCTGGCAGCCAACTGGAGGAAAAGTCCAAAATAAACATCATTTTTATTAAAAATCTGCTCGACTTCCCGGAAAAATGAGCTCTAATTTCACGACAGTTTCAAATATTTTTCCAAACTAAAATGGGAAAACTTCACTGTGATTATTTAGAAACTGCCCTTTTGATCTAGTTTTGTTATTTATTTCACATTTTGAGTGTCTTGAATTTTTCTGAAGAGAGGAGAAAAGAAACTGGCACAGCTGAGGAAATTGTGTTTCGCTACAAATTTCCACTCAGAACCAGAAGAGATGGAGTTGCTGGACAGATAATGAGGATTGGGGATTTGTTGTTTTTTCGGTGCAGCTGATTGGTCAACTGACCAAGCTGTTGCTTCTCCCAATTCACAGGTGGGCTGGTGTGCATCATCCTGGTTTCGGTTACATTTGGAGTCCAGTGCACATGTTGAGCTGGACAAATGAGCTAATTTGCATGTTTGGACATGAGACCGTGGCGATTTTTAGGTTTCTGTGCATTTTCAGCTTCTTTTATACTCAGTCTCAATGGCTGTGTGCTCATCCAGGGCTCTTTTATGGTTTGTAGTAGGTTATGTTTCTAAACATTTACAGAAAACATTAGATTACATTTTATTGCCATCTGCAAAAATACACAATATGCTTCAAAATGTTTATTGTTTCCTCTGAGTTCGTCTCAGAATATACAAATACATAGAAAAGGGTTCACCCACACCCTGCAAACGGTAGCTGTTACTGTGCTTCAACACGCCAGATTAAATAAAAGACCTTTGCAGGAGTGAACATGGTTAGGAAGGGATTAAATCATTTGGATGCTGGAAAATGAAAACCGTAAAACTAGCAGCATGGTAGATCATTTAGGGAAACCTGAATGAAAAAAGACACAATGGCCGTTTCTTAACATGCGTACTTGTCTCAACATGTGTACTCCTGTCTTTGTGAAACAACAACAACGGCCAAAGTACTCTTCCAACAACATATTATGGCAAGTACTCTTGCTCCACCCATTGTATTGAGGATGCACCCTTCTCTGGACTTGGGCTGGCAATGTATCCCATAATGCATTGCATTGCAAACCCTTACACGGCAAACGGAGGAGAAAGCACATAGCTGTAGTGTTTATGTAACCTAATAAATGAATATAAGGTTTTTACTGACTCTTCACAATACCTCAAAATGCTAATTGGCTAACACACAATCAAAGTAAAAACAGTGTTGCCTTAAATAACTCAGTTTCGACAAAACAAGAAATGTGTTTTCTTCATTTAACAGCTGGTAAAGCTGGTGTTTTATCAATTGTTTTCAAAAGTTGACCAAATATTATACAAATATAATGTATTAATAGTTATTTTGTTATTTAAATGTGTACAACACTCATTTTTTCAATACATTAGCAGTGGCCTCTAGTAGGAAGCAATGCCTTGTAAGTCATACTCGGAGGGAAACATACATTGGTGCACCATTTTCAGGACGTAGAAGTGAGCCGCATGAAGCTTGGTTTATGCTTGACGCATTCACTTTCCGCGCGGTGATGCGACTCGCGGATGGAACGCGCTTCACAACTCGCAGCGTTTATGGTTCGTGCGGCTCGTCTCTGCGGTGAGCCAATATTCTCCCAAACTGTAGGGGGCAGCATGGAGCTCTACAGCATGCATCCAACACCACACCATAGTAGAAGTAAAAATTACTGTTGTTTACAACATGGCGTTCCAGCATTTTTAACAGCGTTCTCGTCTTTTCCGACAGTGCGAGCTATTTCTCTCCAAGAATTATTAACAACATGTTGATCACGGTGATCTCTGAGAGCTGAATCATACAAATGTCTGTATTTACGAACCTCTGCCATACTAGTTCTTGCCGGTCCGCCATGTTTTTCCACGTCCGTCCGTCCGCGTGGTTAGAAAATTTCCTAGGTGCGCGGTGCGGAATTTGGGGCTGCGCGGAGGTGCGGTGGAGGGGCGTGGTTGTTAAAATGATGCAATTTTGCCGCGTGGAGCCGTGCGGACCTCGCGGACGCATCAAGCATAAACCAACCTTTACAGCTGAGCTTCAGACGGTGGGATTTGAGCTCTTAGTTCCTGATAATTGGACATCTTGTTTCCAATTGGATAACAGTAACACAACTTTACGCTTCTTGCCATGACGTAAAGGAGTACAGTTCTGTTTAAATAGAGACAGCAGTAGCTCAGGAGGTGGAGCGGGTTGCCCAGTAATCGGAAGGTTGCAGGTTCGATCTTGGCTCTGTCCAGAGAATTCTGCTGTTGTGTCCTTGGGCAAGACACTTCACCCGCCTTGCCTGCTGGTGGTGGTCGGATGGACCGGTGGTGCCTGTGTTCAGCAGGCATCTCCCCGGTCGGTACGCCCCACCAACGCTCATCTCCACCAGCAGAGTGAATTGGTGAATGACGGATTGTGTTGCGAAGCGCCTTGGGGGGTTGTAGAACCGTGTGAAGGCACGATACAAATACAGGTCATTTACCATTTTACAATTTAATGCCATTCTCGTCCTCTCATACTCGGTAGAATGGACTCTCTGCTGTACTTGCCAGGAATGTACTTGACAAGTACCCAAGATTGTACTAGGGTACTGGGGTACTGAGAAATGGCCAATGTGTAACCTTAAAACGAGTCCCATCTCTCATCTTATCTATTGCCTTAGTATCCAATGTATAAACATTAGTAGTTTTTGATGCAGTATCAGATATTTAAAATTTTAACAGACAGAATATATTAAAGTCTTCTGCACTGGACAGGAACACTTAGGGAATTAGCAAAAATTTTTAATTATACTTTAAATTTCAAACTTTATGTCACATGTGTTATTAGAAGGTCTTAGACTTATAACTTCTTCCATACAACATGTATTATCTGCACGTTTGGGCTATTCTAAGGAAAGTATTTAGTTGTAGGAAGATATTTTTCCTGTAAGATTATTGAACAGCTTTGTCGCACACAATAGTTTCCATAGTGGCACTATCAAATCAAGATGGAGACACATCTGTAACACAGAAAACTGGTGTTAGGCTTAACATATCTGGCTGAGCCAATAATCCTGCTTTGTAGCAAACCCTTGAGGCACCAGGCACCCCGATCCCAGGGAATCTTATCCTGGTCTGTGGCACAAAGCTGTTTACAAGTTCAACCTGGATGTGAAGGGAAACAAACCCAACAACAAATATCCAAAACATATCTGCCTGTAAGTTGAGTCAAGGACAGCAGGAACTTCCAACCTTCCAGAGGGACTCTGTCCTTTTGTAATTTACTAAATCATATCCAAACACAGCAAACGGCAAGCTGAGCCTTAAGGGGTGGAAGCGTTCTAAATGCAGCCATCTCAAAGTTTAAATGTTAAATGAAACTTTTTTGCATTGTTCAACGATTGATGGTCAATATCTGTTAGACTGGTGGGAAGTCCTTTAGCTTGAAGGCAACAGAAATGAACTTTTTAGAATACATATAACTCACCTTTTGCATTTTTCTGTGCAGGCTTTTGGATTTCCTGACTGGCACCAGGAAGCGGGTACGCATCACACCTGTCTTAGCCAATCTGCACTGGCTTCGAGATACTTGTTGTTTTCAAGTCTCTGCAGGGCTGTGCTCCAAGTTGTCCGACTGAGTTACTCGCCTGATATTAACCATCCCATGTGCTTAGGTCATCACAGCAAGACCCACTAGTTGTCCCAAGAGCCAAACACTTACCTAGAGGAGGCGGGGCTTTTTCAGTTTTGGCCCCCAAGCTGTAGAATGGTCTTCCACTCGAGGTCCAACAAGCACCCTCGCTGCCGCTTTTTAAGAGTCGGATGAAGACTCACTTTGATACAGTGGCGTTTCCTCAGGACTTGAGCTAGACATATCTTTAGATCATTTAGCTAATTTTAATCCAGTTTTATTTCACTTATTTATCTTGTTTTTATGATCATCCATTGCTCTCATCTCCTGCTTTTATCTGTTATTTGTTTTTGTTTATTTTTTTTACCATTGTATGGGTCAGCTGTGTTTTTAATGTGTGTACAGCACTTTGGTTTGCCTTCTGGCAGTTGGAAGATGCGATATAAATAAAGTTGTTGTTGTTGATGATGATGATGATGATGATGGCGATGATCTATAAACACTCCAAACATGGAAATACCTGTTCATCTATTTTATGTCAGTTTCTGGTTTTAGGAGTTATGTGTCTAAAACGAGCTGTTTCGAAAAGTCCCCATTTGTGATGTCACAAACTGTCACTAGAGAAGTAGCCCCTCCCACGGTATCGGAGCTTCTCAGCTTATAATGGCCTGAGCAGAGGGTGGGAGGGCGTGGCCAGCTCCAACTTTTGTTCTTAAAGTAACAAAGCCCTGAAACAACTCCTTCTGGAAGGTACTGAAACTGTCAGGAACAAAACTGCTGAAATAGCTTTATGTGAGAAAGACGTAGTACAAAAACTTCATAAACATGTTTTGCATTGACTATAGAACAAATACAACTTAAACATGTCACAATAGGTCTTCTATAAGAATGAAGCACTGCTCAAACAACACTGGTTTGAGAACTCCAGACCCACAACAGATCTTGATCTAATACTCATCCTTATAAGAGTAATTATAAATAGGTTGTCACATGATGACGGCTGTGGACAGCATGTCCTTTTTTCAGCTAACAAAAGCCTTTGAGATGATTTTGTCATGGCAGAAAAACTAATAACCAGCTTTTCTCCTCTTTTTATCAGCTCCTCAGTGAATAACTGCATCTGGATCTCATAACATTCATGGACCATTTTCATTTTTCCCAGTTCCATCTTTGCGTTTAGCTTCCTTTCTGTACCTGTGTGCTCATCCTCTCCTGCTCCTCCACCCATTTATGTCTGCGAGGCAATTACCACTGCTCCTTCTCTCTTTATTGATTTTCTCCTTTACCGATGTTCGTCTCTTCCCTCTTCTGTCCCCTTTGCCTCTCAAACTCATTCCTACTTCGGCTCTTTGTGCCTCATTTTCTGCCTGGTTTCCCTTCGTTTATCTGTCCAGCTCTTCTGTGGCGTGTGTGTGTGTGTTCTAACCCGACAATGTTTTTCTTTCTTCTTATACCTTTTCTCTGTTTGAGCTTTCTTTTTTTTTGCCTCCCAACCGTAAACCCACTGAGCCCGTTTTACCCCGTGTCTGCTGCAAGGTCTCTGTAGACATTAGCTGTCTCCATTCTGCCTGACTGAGCTAAATTATTCCACAATAAGTCACAGGGCTAATTCACTGGCATAATCACCTCATGCATTTGAAATTTAAATGATTTCATGAGCGGCAGCACTGCTCCCTCATTAATGAACCCCTCTGCAGACTCAAACAAGCAGGTAGGGCACACAACAACTTTCACCTGTGTGTGTGATGGCATCACACATTTCTGCTGAGGGCTGTGTGTGTGTATGCGTCCTCATTTGCAGTTAAGACCAGAAATGAAAAATATTTGACTGAAAATCATGTTTATTCTCACCACCCACAGTCCAGCAGCTCAAGAAGTCTCAATTTACATGTTTATTATCTGGATCTGTCCAAAGCCTGGCTGACTTTTGACATTCAAGGGCAAATTTGGTTGCAGTGAGACGACGTCCCTCGGCCACCGACATTCCGCATGCCTCCTGGTGACAGCCTGACTGGACTCAAACTCCTGGGAGTTGCAGCATTGATTGGAGTGTCTATGAGGCTTCAGACAGCAGAAAGCAGGAGACTGGCAGGCACTCACATTTTTAGAAATACACACACACGCACTCGCACACACACACACACACACACACACACACACACACACACGACGAAGAGCCTAGTTTAGTCATCCACGGGTTACAGAAACAACTGATGATGAATTTAAAATGGTGGAAAGACACACTGGACTGAGAGTTGATGCAACCGTCCATGTGGAGCTGCAACTGTTTCAGCGTTTCAGATTTCATGGAGGAACCGTCGGACAAGCGCGAAAACTAACCAGAACCGGCTTTAACACACTCTGGATTCACCCACAACGACATGCTGTCTGCACCGGTTAAATTTTAAATCTGTGTCAGGCTGGTTCTCGTCCTCAAACTTGATCAAAAAACGACAGCAGTAACCTCCGCAGGGAGCCGACATTTTATGCCCTTTAAAGCAACACTAAATAGTTTTTTTAACACTTAGATCGAATGCGTTTAAACTGATTTCAGTGGTACTTCAGCCATTAACTTCCCATTGGACAGCACTCTGCTGACCAGAAACTACACTTAACCGTTTCGTGGTTGACGTAGGAACACTAGTGGGCGGTCTCTACCTGCTTTATGGATGTTAGCTTAGGGTGACCATACGTCCTCTTTTCCCCCCGACATGCTCACTTTTCACTCTCTGTCACACACCAAGGGCCGTTTCCAGACATTTTGGGAGGCCAAGGCTAAAACAGCCATTCCCCCCACCCCACCCACCACCCCCCACCCCCACCCCAATAACTGGGCTCCCCAGAAGCCTCTGTGTAATCCATACCCTGTCCGGGAGTATTAGTTATACAGTGTTTGTAAAAACACCCCAGACTTTACTGACATGTTCTAATAATATCAGATGAAAAGTCAGACATGCCGTCCAATCTGCTTCTTTTCTAAACTTGCAAAAAGTAACAAAACCATTTGAAAGCCACTATTTGGGCATTCTCTGAAATTTTCCATGGAGTGTGTGACAACGTATTTTTTCATTGATCCTATCGTCTAATCTCACAGCTGAAACAAGCATCCTTAATAATCTGTGCACAGGAAGCTTACCGATGCTGTAGTAAAACAAAAGGTATAATCATTTCCTATTAATATAATGTTGTTGCAGCACTAACGTAGAAGAAAAAAAAATTGCAAAAACTATGGAAAAGATTTACATATGAATTGTTTAACAGCCCTTTTGTTGGCAGAATCTAATATTAATTTTAGCTCTTTCACCTGGAAAAAAATGGGTCCCAGCGTGGTTTGTGTGGGGTTGCCAAAGTGTGATGTCATCAATAGGCACAGATCCCATCCTCTTTTTTTGGAAATGGAAATATGGTCACCCTATGTTAGCTGTTTGCTGTGCCAGTAACTTAATTCTTTTCAGTTTGTTGATCATCATAAGCACAAGAGCTTATTTTGTTGGCATCATGGCAGAGCCTTGAAATAAGAAACTAATGTATTTGGAGATGAAGCAAAGAGCTAAAACAAGAGTGAACGTAGGTAATGCTAACGCCAGCATATGCTGTGTTTTTGTGCTGGTTTAGCCAGTAGACACGAAGCCGGTCCAAAATGCTGGTCCAGGATGGGATGCTGGTCCAGCATCTATGCTGATGTTTGCAGCAGTGAGAGGACACTACGAAATCACACACTGACATTGTTGCTACTGGAGATTGCTGTTCATGTTCATCTCATGCTAATGCTAGCACAGCTACTGGACATTGTATACAAACCGTTACATCACCTGGAAATAACAAAATCTTTTACAGATCTTTGCTTTAATAAGAGTAAAAGGGTTTCTGACCAACTGCTTGAAAATGAAACACAAAACCATGTGAAAAGAAACACAGCTGGCTTTATGCTAGAACTACATTCAACTCCTTTCTCTGCTCATCCAGGACAAGGCCACGTGGGCAGCAGCCTTACCAGAGAGGTTCGGACGGCCGCCTTTGGTTTACCCAAGGTCTGGGCTCTTACACGTTTGCCAAAGTAAAATTCAAGCACTTTCAGGGGATGCCAAGATTCCACCAGCACCTGTTCTGATTTACACACGTATGAACGGAGTCTAAAAAGTAATTAAAATGAAAACTCTGTGTACCGTAGAAGAATAATCTGAGTTAGGATAAATGGAAATGTCCATATGCTTAATAGAAAACATCCTGGCTGATAACGAGCATCGTCTGTCTTCCGGCATTTTTCCAACAGCGTTCATATTCATTTTCACAGCTTCAAGCCCATGATGAAAATTTAAGCACTTATAAGGATTTGAAGCACCTGTAAGTAACTTGCGATGCATTGCCTGGCCAGTCTAGAGATTCAAACCCTCTAGTGGGACCGGGCCTTCTTCGGGAGGATTCCAGGGGCATCCTGACCACACGCCTGAACCACCTAGTGTGAAAGGTAACATTGTGAGTAAAAGATTAAATATGTGAAAATTGAAAAATCCCTAGTACATCTTTTTTTTTTTTTTTTTTTTTTTTTTTTTAACGTGTCCTGTCTGGCTGTGAAGCAAGCAGAATTGATGTCTGAATGCTGGTAACAAGCCTTACAGTTTTACTCTCAGGTGGAGCATCAGAGCATCTGCTTTTAATGTCTCAGGTGGAGCATCAAAGAGTCTGCTTTTAATGTCGCACCTGATATTTAAAACTTTATTGTTATTGTTTTTGAATGCTTTGTAATTTCGACCAGACACGGAGACAGAGGTGAAAGAGAAAGGAAAAGAGAAAAGGTGGGGAGAGAGGGGGTTAGGTGGGGGGGGGATTCAACAAAAATAAACAATAATGAAATAGAGTCTGCTTCTAGACCTGCAAAATGAGACGAGAAAAAAGCAAAACATAACAAAAAAATGGGACACAACACCAATATAACAAAATCAAGCTATCACTGCGTCAACTTGATGAAGAAATATATAATCAATCATTGTTTAACTAAACAGTCACACGATAATATACCACAGTGCATTGAGTGCCCACCATAGTCTTAAGACATGTGTTGAACGTGCCCAAGCCCATACTTATGAGAGCACCATGTGAGCACCTGTGTGTGTACACGCGCTTGTTTATGTAAGGTTTATCTATAGGAGCGTCCAATAGAGAGTGTGAGGGACCACAGATCTGCCCCCCAAAGACGCGTAGGAGACGGGGGGGAGCTCCAAGTCCCAGAGATCCAGGCGCTGCCCCAGAACACAGGAACCCCAAGGAGCCCGCAACCAGAAAGGCCCCCGCCCCCCTCGAGAGGCACAGAGGATCGCCCCGGGGGGCCACAACCAGCAGCCGGCAGAGCCCCGGGAGATATCAGCGGCAAGTCCTCAGGCCTGCCCGCAGCCTCCCACCCCCTAGCCGGCCGAGTCCGGGACCCAGCGACCCGGGACCCAGGGGCGACCACCCCCGCCGGGGACCCAGCAGAGCCCAGGGACCCAGACCCCCCCAGGCCGCCACCGGGATTGATCAGGCAGATGCCAAAAATCTTAAACTCCCTGACCCGGGAGCCACGAACACTCAGGCAGACCAAGGCATCACACCCACACCAGGTGTGACAGGGGGGAGGGGAGACGAAGATCTATATCATCAAAGGAGGTCCCAGGAGAAGGGAGGAGTCAAAGGCCCCACCTGACATATACAGTCATACACAAACACAGTCACACACTCCCTCCCTCATGCTCACACATGCACATACAACCAAAGACTTACAAAAATACACGCCGGACACCCATTCATGCTCCCCATACACACCCTATTCACTCTGGTCCCGGTAATGCTGCACATGGGGTACAACCACCACCGGTTACCAGAGTTTGACCCTTTCTGCTGGGGTGCTGATGAGCAGGCTCCCCCGCCCACCGCCGAGCACAGCAACCCACCACCCCAGACCCCAACCAGACGGCCAGATCTCCCTCCTAGTCTCCAGCCCCAGGCAGCCAAGCAACAACAGAGGTGTGCTAAGACCCCCTGGTCTCCCTCCACCTGCTCCAACATAGTGTTGTGTGTTAATGAGGTGTATTCTATTGCTGTGGTGAGCGGGCAGTGCGGGCATTTTCTGGCCTATGCCAGCTGATGCCACTGCACCACCCTACTTGCACCCACAGCCCTTGGTGTCTAAATGCAGTTTAAAATTCGAAGTGGGAACCGGCACTCGGGAGGAGGCTGAGAACTCCCCCAGCCAAGTGCCGTTGAATGTGCTCACTCCCAAGGCCCTAAGTGTATGTTTGCGTGGAATGTCGTCGGTGGAAGTGCATAAGGTGCAAATAAAATTGGGGGGCAGGAAGCCACAGGAATGCGGAAATGGGGTCCATACCCGCACTCCTCGACTTGTCCACCCCCCAAGGTCCTATGTGGAAAAATAGAGAAAATCTCTGCATTAACCAGTATAGAAATCTTTTGTTAGATCATATTGCACTTGATTTAGCCTCTGCTTCCACTTCAAATAAATCTCTCTGGGCTCCTTTGATCGGTTCCATCACATAGCGGTGATGGGGGGCCGTTGATGATGTCCTGCGGGATGATGTGGGTGGGGGGGTGGAGGGTCTGAGTTTGGAGTATCTGGATGTTCCCTGGGGATGGGTTCACTGGGGATGTCTGGCACTGGGGGGCCGTTCCCCCCCTCTGGAGGTGCTTGGGTTGCCTCGGGGGGTGTACTGCTGGCGGTTGTGAGTGGAGCCCCTTGGAGGTCTTGGCGGCGGCCATGGGTCACTGCCTGGCGGCTGCATTGCCCCTGGGTGGGTCTGGGTGGGGGCCTGGGGGCTCGGGGTGTTGGGGTGGCCGGCCCCGTGTGGGGATCTGGGCTGGGCCTTGGGGGTCGGGTCCCTACATGTACGCTGCCGGGAAGAAGGCAGGAATACGCAGAAGTACCTGGCCCGGGTTCAGGGGCGTAGGGCAGGCCCTGGCTCCTCTGTTGTCCCATCACAGGGGAGGGGGAGGTCCAGGAGGGGGAGGACCCAACCTTACCTGGATGTCTTATGTCTTATATATTCTGGAAGTTGTGCAAATGCAGGGATGGGCATAGATATTCTGCTGGGGTGGGGCTGGGTCGGCTCCCTCGGGCTCTGTGGGGCTCTGTGATGCTGCTGCTTTGGGCCCTGGCAGGATGGGCTGGGGTCTCCATGCCCTGGGCGGCGGTATGACAACGGAGGTGCCTATTGGGGTCAGTGGGGGAGCTGGCTCCCTGGAGGGCTAAGCCCTACCAGCCATTCCTCCCCATCCCCGTTTATTTCTCTCCTCCTGCTCCCTCACATCATCACACAAACATGCACCTAGTACATCTAAAATGAATGGTCCTCAGGTCACCTCTCAGGTTCCATGAAATCACTTGACTTCAACAAAGCACATCAATTCGGTAAAAACGAGAGATGTCCAATATTATCGGCCCGCCACTGATATCAGCTGATATCAGCAATAAAGGGACAGTGTGTAGTTTCCCTGGCGATAGGGGCAGTAGATACCTAAATCATTGCAAGCAAGCAGTATTTTCGTGTTCAAGTGAGACCTTACCAACAGATGGCCATTAGGGTCAAAAATCATTGGGAGTGCAACCTCCAGCAAAATAACAAGAACATCAGATTCCCTTTCATCACTTGCAATGAGTGAAGAGGTAAACATGCAAAAGAACAATGCTAATATTGCTGTAACCATTGGTTACAAATCAGTAAATGCATTATGTCCTCACGGGCTTCCATAGAAGGAAATATGGCATCCAATATGACGTCGCCCAGACACTTTAGACCCGCTCCCATGTATTTTAAGACTTGAGTTTTATGGTTATATGTTATGAAACGGCCAATATTTTTCAACAACTGGATATCTTTCAATTCATTTACAACAAAATGTCAATGGATATTTCCAGAGATTAATGGTAAAAACTACACATTGTCACTTTAAACTTCAATATCCGAAAATATCGGTACCAGTTTTTTGTCTTTAATTACACAACCTTTACATTCCGTACACATATTTTGCATCAAACTCGTCAGCTACTATTCCTCTTTCTCATAAAGTCAAAACATAACAGGTCTGAGGTTTAATTTATCAGATATTTTAGTTTATTTGGCACAATCTCTGAAGTAGAAATTTGCCCTGTCTAGTCAACATACGCTGTCCTCATAGCTACGTATTGGTAGCAAGCCATACCAAACCATTTTTTATTTATATATTTAAAATACAGCATGAGAGCTGACCAGTGTGCTGTACAGATATGTTCATTAAAAAGAAAATGAGACAGAAAAAACTTTGAAAGTTAAAAATCAATACAAACAGGAAAATCAAACAGAAACAATAAAAAAAATAAGAACAAAAAAAAAAACAACCATTAAAACAATAAACAAGTCACTGGCTAAAGGCCAAGCCATAAAAGGTAGGTCTTTATATGAAATTTAAAAACAGCCAGTGAGGATGCCTGCCTAACTGTAATGGGAAGTGAATACCAGAGTATGGGGCAGCATAGACAAACGCTCGTTCACCCTGTGATTTGTAGGACATCGGGGAGTGCAAAGTAGCAGGAGATTAACTGACCTCGGTGTGTGCATTGGTTCATAGGGGTGAGCAGTCCGGACAGATAAGAAGGTGCTAAGTCATGCAAGGCTTTAAACACAAAGTTAATAACTTAAACCATACACGAAAGTTAACGCGGAGCCAGTGGAGACACTACAGAACCGGGGTAATGTGGCTACGATGATTTGTGTGTATTAAAAACATAGCAGCAGCAATCTGGATGCCCTGCAGCCATTTCAGGGCCGAAACAGGAGTCCCAACAAGGAGTGAGTTTGCACAGTCCAAGCAAGAAGTGATGAAATCATGTGTGACTGATTCCAAGTGCCTCCGCTTCAGGGTTGGTTGTAGACGAGTTAGACGATGTAACTGATAAAAACAAGACCTCACCACTGAGTTTATCTGAGGGGTGATTGAGCGGTCAGCTAACAAACGACTAAAACGAAACAAGAATCTTCCCCCGAGGCTTGCTTTTTCATATCTGAAGATCTTTATACATGTTTTATCACCACAGCTGCAATAAACAGAAAAATAATCTCATTACTAACTTGAACACACATCTTAGCGTCGCGCTTAGAGAGAATGAGAGTAAGCTGCTGCTGGAGAGAAAATAAATATGATTTTTTTATGACTAACTTAAATTGAAGTAGTTGTCATTTTGCACAGAAAATGTTTCTAATTTAAGCCTGAAAGGAGACGTAATGTTGGTAACCTGAAACGTTTTCATTTTTAACGAGAAGAGGACACAGCGTATATCGGTGTCGGTTTATATCGGAATCAGAAATTAGGAGTCAGCCAATATTGGTTTATTGGCAAAAAAAAAAAAGCCAATATCGAGCATCCCTAAATGATTTTAAAGATTTAAAACTTTACCGCCCAGACATGTTTACAAAGACTGCAGTTAAAGACATGCAACTCCCGGGAGAAGCTAACGCCGAGGACACACCGGCCGCAAAAGCGCCGAGAAGCGCCGGGAGGAAGAGCGCTCACGAAATTCGGCCGCTGTTCACTGCTCCTCAGTTCAGACCAGATGCTTGTCTCCGGTCGAGGCGCGCCTCGTACTTTTTCTTTTAACCACTTGGTGTCCTTCCTCTCTGCCTTTTCTCTGCTCTTTTCCTCTACACCCCCCTCCCCCTTGCTGTTTGTGTGTGTGTTTGTACGTGTGTGTGTGTGTGTGTGTGAACCTATGGTGTGAACCAATTGTTAATAGCTGTCCTACGACTTTCTGCCTCTCTGTCCTGTTTGCTCCGGTTGAAAGACACCCAAAACTACACCCCCTTCACGTGGTCACACACACACAAGTTCGCTGTGTGTGTGTGTGTGGTTGTTATGCAGTGTCTGTTTACGAACACATTTGACTATCGTGGAATTGTATTTTGGAAAGCTTTATTTTGTTAAATTTACCGGCCTGCCTCTTATGTCTAGGTTTGACTTCCTGCCAGAACTGACGCGGTTCACCCGCGGCTCGCGAAAAAAATAGAGCAGACGCTGAAACGATCGCTGCATGGCGCGCAGCTCTTCGGCGGCCCATGTGGTCGATAGAATAGGATAACAACGGCACCGAATGAAGGCGGCCCCAATTTTGCGGTGCTTCGGCGGCCGGTGTGTCCCCGGCATAAAGCTGCTAAGGGAACAACTACCACGGCTTTCTGATCCCTGGAAGAGCACAGGTGTTTTCCACTTCCTGTTGTAGACTTTGTGACCCAGACGCTCTTTAGAACATACGCTGCTGGGAAAATGTAGCAATCTGCTGCTATGGCCACACCTGACAATAAAAAATAAAAGATTGTCACTGCAGAGCAGAAGATTCATCATCTGCCCTTCTTAGCTGGTCTGCACTGCTTACACTTTTTAAAGACACTTGCCATGTTACTACAACAACCCCTCATCAGTCTTTGTTTTCAATGAAAACATTTGTGTGCGTCATGCACCATTCTATTAGCCTAGTGAACTAGACCAAATTCTTGCTTTGCAAAGTTTGGTCTAGGCATGCTCCATTGGAACCTCCGCAGCTCCTACCAGGACTCTGGCTGGCCAATCACAGCTCTCTAGAGGAGTTTCAAACACATAAACAGCTGTGATTGGTCCATAATGGTGGGCCAATCATAGTGCTCTATCTGCTTAGTGAACAAATCACAGAGCTTTATCCGCTTCGTGCATGAAAGACCTTGGCCACTTTCTCATGTAGATTAGGCTGTCAGAGACTTCATGTCTCCGCTCGAGCAGACGCTGCAGATCATGACCTTTAGGTCACAAACAGGACATTCATGGCGCTACATCATTTTACACGTTTTTATTGCTTTGATGTTTTGCATCTGTTGCATGTTACAGGAAATTGCTTATTGCATGATACTGTAATAAATGCTCTGCTAAACAAACTTGATGCAGTTAAATTTAAAATAAATGATAAATGATTAATCAATTAAACCTATTGTTCTAACTATAACACTAAAGCAAATTCTCTGGTTTCCATCTATTTACTCTTAGACAGAAGATGTTTTGTGTTTCTTCTGCTACAGAAGCTGTTTCATTTGGGTTTCTTAACATATAATGTAATTGCCTCCAACAGATAAAATAATGTGCTTTTGTCGTAAAGGGCCACTTTGAGAACTGCCTAATTATGATTCAATTACAAGACTATGAAGAGCTCCATTCGTTCCTCAAAAGATAACACTTAATTTGACATCACTAAATTCAATTTGAATTTAATGGGAGGTAATTACCGCCGGTGCTTCTGCATCATAACTCCATGTAAATAAAAATCTGTTCATAACAATGATTTTCTTAACTGTAAAATGCAAAGTAGAAAGGCACTGTTGGTAGCCAGGTCTAAAAGCCAGTTCTGATTTTTAATCCACATGGAGTCAGTTTCTAATAATTCAAGGTTATGGTGCTTCAGACAGACGTTCTCACCAACACACTAACATAAATGGCGCTTTGGTTAGTGTTGCTGCCTCGCAGCAAGAAGGTTGCAGGTTTGACACTTGGCTGTAGCCTTTCTGCGTGGAGTTGCATTTTCTTACCGTGCATGCGTGGGTTTCCTCCGGGTACTCCGGTTTGCATTTGATTGATTGATTGATTGATTGTTTGCGTCATTTGGAATTCTTTCCAAGGAAGATCCTGCCTTTCTCGCCTTTGATTGGCTAGAAAGGCTCTACTGCGATTGGCTATTTCATTTAGCAGCAAATTGGATGTCCTCGCTAAGTGCAGACTGTCCTTCTGCCACCAGAAGAAAGTGGTTTGGGGGCGTTTTGCAATGAAAACATGAACTTATGTGAACTTTTATGTTTTATGTTTCATAAAAAAACTGAAAAAGTAAAATGTGAATTTTAAATCTTGTTGCAATTATCAAACTGTTGGACTTACTTCATATATCTTGGCTCTTAAGCAGGGGCGGCGTTAGGCCCGGCTACTTGGGCTGAAGTCCCGGATGTTTCATCAAAAGCCCCGGATCTAAATCGCGGAAGTAACATGCAGTACCAAAGTCCAACAGAGAGGGAGCAGCTGGCAGTAGTTTGTATACAGCCTGCCTGAGCCTCCACCACTGAAGAAGAATCCCTTAGGCGACCGGCTTCTTCTACACTCTCTGCCTGAAACGCATGAATGAAGATGGACATAAGGACGTTTTTTAGACCAAAAGTACGGCGACAGAACCCCAGCTTTGATGATACTGGTGTTGACTCAGGTTTGTGAGTCTTATTTGAAAATATTTGTTGTGCTGCTGGTTTGCCTAAAGTTAGCTTATCAGGTAAAGTTGTTGGAGAAAGAAAGGGAATATTTACTATCATCTCACACTAAACACTAACAGGAACAATACTCTGCCCTGAATATGCTTAATATGTAGCTTCAGATTAAAAATGATGTGGTACAAGATATATATATATATATATATATATATATATATATATGATGTTGACTAGTGCGTGTCATGTGCGTGTGTGCGTGCGCGCTCGTGAGTGTGTTAAGCCCCGGATCTTCTTCAGTCCTAAATCCGCCCCTGCTCTCAAGCATCAGAGTAGGCTACATAGGATAAACACATGTGCCTTATCTGGGTATGACATTTATTAAAACTGTCCTATTCCACCAAGCTGTGTGCATCAGATCTGTTTCTTCTCTAGAATAATGAAAACTGGTGAAAAATAGGTCTAAATCATAATTAGTTTTAACTTAATTTTTGATTGAATGATACATATTTAATCTGACAATGAGAGATGTGCTCTAACTTGTAAACAGCCTTAACCTATTGAAGCAGGATAGCCTAATAATGAAGTAATAAGATAACCCCAATAGAGCCAACAGATATAAAGTCGGTCTACAGTGTGATAAAATGCTACAAGAATTATTACAAGTTCACATTTGATGTTTTTCAGGTTCTTTTATGAAAGAAACTGAACCTGGTTTGTTGCTAAACAGGAAATGATGTTTATTATAGCGATGAGTTCACATTTTCTTCAAAAAAAAACTGAGAACTGTTTCCTCTTACATGAAACAGCCAATCGTAGGAAAGCCCTTCCAGCCAATCAGAGGCGAGAAAGGTGGGACCATAGAATCATTACAATTTCATAAGTCACTTGTCTTTTTTATTGCTTGTATTTTACAGCGAGAGACATACGTATCCGAACAACCTGCGATTTTGCATGTTTTCCCACTTAGAAATCATGGAGGGTCTGGAATTGACATTGTAGGTGGCGGTGCATTCCCACTCTGAGAGACGGCATTTAAAAAAAGTCAGGAAGTCTCATTGTATGGTTTTTAAATCATTTAGTTGTAATGCTCTATTGCACAAACGTATCTGAACACCTGCTAGCCTAGCAGCAGCTGTACATGCAATCAGCTTTCCTCAAATTTCTCTTTGTAGCCTTTATTTGAAGAAACTGTTGTTGTTAATAATTTACACCTCTTTTATTTTTACATGTCTGTGTTATCTGAAGCACATCAGAACAGAAACACAACTCTGATTAATATCACAGCCCAGAAGCTGTGTTTTTTGTCCTTGTTCCTGATTGTTTCAGAGCTGCATGACCTTTACCTTCAATGTAAGAATAAAACAACTGAAGAATCAAACTGTGTTGCATGACTGCGTGGGCAGACCCTGATGACAAAAGGGAGTTCTCCTCTGAGACCGAAGTCTTCATTTAAGGAAGACGTTCTGATGTCAGAGACGCATCACGTTTGACATAAAATCTTGTGTCTGAAGAGCTTCTGAAGAAGTTAAAAACAGCAAAAAATAATATTAAAAAAAGTTTATTACTTCAAAGTTGACATTTTAACCTGAAAAACTCTGAGGTCTGACAAGGGTTAAGGAGAAACTTGGGGGTCTCAACCCCTAAAGTTCTGGTTTTGTTCTGGTCTCATTAGAACGTGATCTGTGCTCAGACCGACTTAATTGGGGATTAAAAAAAGAGAAAGTTGAAACGAGCAAGCTGGATTATTATCTGTGATGGAGAAAGTTTTACTAAGTTTCAGCTCCCATGGTGATTAAACTTCAAGAGCATCTAGGAAGTGTTGGCTTGATTTTAGCACCCCCTAGTGTCCGTTAGTGAAAGCAAAAGTGAAACTTATCTCCTCGCTGTGTATTTGTCTTTTTGACACCCTAATCTAACTGCTGAGATGTTTCCTCAGCCTTCATTAGTGTCCGCAGGAGTGACTTCTTCTTCCCGCTCTTGGCGGGTGCAGACGCTTTTTTCCTCCTCTCCTCCAAATCTTATCCTCAAGGCCTTTGTCTGTCTGTGTGTGCTGGGTGCACGGCTGCTTCTGCATTTTTCTGGAAACTGGAAACTTAAATCACTAAAATGGATCTCGTCAGTTGGTCTCTCAACGCGACTGATAAAATGTTTTCAACGATGAGAACGGGCCCATACTCCCGGATGTCCTGCCGGGACAGACCCAGTTGGACACATCATGGACTCCTGGAAACAGTGGAACTTGATTTGTTTATCTCAGCTGTCTGTGGAGGACTCTGAAGACGTGTGGATATTTGTGGTGTTGGTGTCAGGTTTCCTGCTCATTGGCCTTGGAGGCTACCTGGCTTACCGGAAAATTAACAAGCTGTCGAGGACTATTGGCCTGATCCCGGAGCTCAGAGATGGTTTGCACCGCGCTGTGAATTCACAGACTCGCATAATTGTTGAGATGAATCGTAAGCTTGGGACTTTGGCGGAGATTCATTCTTTGGCACAAAAGATGGATGCCATCAAGGATAGAGTGGACGAATCAGCACGGATTGGGACAGTTTAATGTCCATTATTGGGATTTTGAGAGGTTGAGGACCAACAAACTGTAAGACAGAGAAGAAATTATCTCTGTCTGGCCCCAAAACAATTTCTAATCAGAATCTGGCGTCCTTGAGCCTGCAAGGCTCCAACGAAAACTCCCCCCTCAGAAGATATGTGGAATGTGCCGTCACTATGGCAACTCAACTCTGTCTCCTTTCCCAGCCTGGGCGGGATTGCGGGAAGGCCGCTGAAGCATCCAGGGTCACTGCAACCCTCCAACCCTCAATGCTCCTCCCCCTATCCACACTGAGGTGACATGCGCTGCTTATTGTGGCTGCAGGAACTGACGTGTGGAGAGTCCCAACCCACCACCCCACCTAGTGGACACTTATGTTGTGCTGTCTGAAGTCTGTTGCATATATGTCTGAGGTGTTTTTTCTTTTTTTGCAGAGCAAAGCTACCCTCCTGGTGGAGGGTAGCTCTGAAGTGCCTTTTTTCCCTCCACCTGAACCAATCCTCATGTAACCCTCTTATCTCTTTTAAGGTAGCGCGACTCAGGGTTGCGAATGACCACAGTCACCAACTCTTGTCATGTGTCTTGCCCATGTAATGTCTGATCTCTGAATTGTGTGTACTGAAACTCCAATTTCCCTCTGGGATTACTAAAGTATCTTTGATTGATTGATTGATTGACTGATTGATGGATTGATTGATTAATCTCTTGAATAAACAAATCAGCAGTGTTCATGATGTAAAACATGCAGGAAACGTGCTGCAAGCAGGATGCAGCGCCAGGCATGTCAGCTCCACTTCACTAAGCCCAACAGGGACTGGACAGGCACTCTGGAGTTGCAAGTATGGTATTCTGGCCACAGTTTGCAGTGGGGGGTCTGAGTGACATGTCGTTAACCCTGTAAGGGCTCATTTCAGCACATGCTGACTCCAGAAAATGATTTAAAAATACTACAAATGTTTTAATGGTTATAAAGTTTCAATTCTCATCTAAGACTTTCCAAGCTTGCAATTCCACTCATAATGGGTGACGCTGAAGGGATTGACCAGCAGGTTTTCTTTCACCCATCCAAGCTTTGATCCGGTGGGGACAACGCTCCAGGCCCGGCCATCATTTTATGACCAGTCAATGAAGAGTTTTACCTTCTACCTCAGAGCCTTCTTCACCACAACAGACCAAAGCCGGATTCATGATTCCAACTCTCGCTCCAGCCCAACATCCAGTTCAACTCCGCTCGAGGCCTTTTCTCACTCCCAACTCCAAGGGCATTCCACCTTTTCCAACTGGGAACCATGGCATCGAATTTTCAGCAGCTTTAGCCAAAAACATTTCTGAGCTAGCTCTGCAGGAGGCCCGTCTTTGATGTGAAAAGTAAATGATTATTATTGAGGTCAATATTTTAGTGTTTAATGGGAAATGCAATTTCTCCCTGGATCAAACGGATTTCATCATTAAAGCGCAGCATTTGTTGGTAATTCTTGAAAGTCGTGTTTCTTTTAACTATAAATTCCATCAGATTAAATTATTAATGATCCATTTCTATGTTGGCGCACGGATGGCGTCTATGTTCTTCTTAAACGTTTTTGGTATTTGGACTCGCTGCATAGGCATGTTAACATGGAAATGTTGAAAAGTATTACAATTACATTAGCAACATCATATGTACTCAGTTAGCTTCCATGGACAGACCAGTGGCTCATTTACAAAGAGTGAAGAGTGAAGTGGGTCGAGGTTCGAGGTAGCCTGGTGAACAGAACACTGGCTTTAATCCTGACAGTAGATTTGTGAATTAAACACATTAAAAACTGGTTTAATGAATATTTAGAGTTGCTATTTTGGGATTATTTCAAGAATCGTGTGCAGCATATCAGATGTTGGGCTCGTTGGCATCATGCTGTTTGAGATTCTCTGAGGTACCAAATTTCTGTAGAACTTAAAAGTTTAGACACAAAAATAATCAAGATGACAGTTTTTTTCTTCTGGGACAAAAAGGGAATCTGTAGGAAAGTTGATGGCTTAATGCACTCCTCCTAAAACCGTCACCATCGTTTCTGCTGATCTGAGTGGCAGCTTGCATCAGAGGGATTGTCATTCCAACCGGTTAAGTCTGCCAAGAGTGAGTTAGTGCAACTATTGCTGTTCACCACGAAGGAGGAGTGGAGACTTTTGCAGATGTTCAAACAACAGGCTGTTCATGAAGTCGGATAGGGATTTAAAAGCTCCTAAAAGGCGTGTTTATGATGTCAGATTATCTGAGAAGGCTCCATCCGTGTGCAGGCTGTTCTCCTCTTTCGGACAATCTTAATGCAAAAACAAAACATTTACAGAAGCAGCGAAGATGATAGTTGGGGAAGATGAAAAGAAAGGCCAGCAGGAGGAAACAAAGGGATGCTGACTCACTGACATGCACCAGTCACCGCTGAACTGAGTGACGTGTGCTTACTTCTTTTGTTCTTCCCTCGATACTCAAATTGTTCCATGGAGGGAAACGGCAAGAGCTCCTGAAACACCAAAGGCTGAACATGTGCAGTTTTTTATTCCACGTCCGTCACCTCTGACAGATGCGGACGCACCTGGTTCAAAAGGCTTTTTTAGGACTGTGTTCTATTTTCTAGCTCGTGTCCGTTCTGCCCACTTTGCCGTTTTGGCAGAAAAATAAATCTTTGCTGCACTTGTTGCTGCCAGTTTCCGTTATTTGATATAATTTTAAACACACTTTCAAAATAATACATTTATGAGTGAATCTTAGACCTAATTAAAATCCTCCGCTGGTAAATTAAATTCAATTCAATTTTATTTATACAGCGCCAAATCACGACAAGAGTCGTCTCAAGGCACTTCACATAATAAACATTCCAATCCAGGTCAGTTCATTAAGCCAATCAGAAAATATGTTTCCTATATAAGGAACCCAGCAGGTTGCATCAAGCAATCCTCATACTAAGCAAGCATTTAGCGACAGTGGAGAGGAAAACTTCCTTTTAACAGGAAGAAACCTCCAGAGAATCCTGGCTCAGTATAAGCAGCCATCCTCCATGACTCACTGGGGATGGAGAAGACAGAGCACACACACACACACACACACACACACACACACACACACACACACACACACACACACACACACACACACACACACACACACACGCACGCACGCACGCACGCACGCACGCACGCACACACACACACACCAAGCAATGTGTCTATGGTTACATTGTGATTTCTTAGTAAAAATTCTATTTGGTGAGAGATAAACTTTATTGTATTTATCCTAGTGAACCTATAATTAATTGGGTAAACTAGTAGTAGCACATCCAACGTCAACGAAAGCAAAAAGTTATTATCAGGAGAGGGAGAATGTTTTAGTGGTTAGCTGCAGTGTGCTAGACGATGGCCCCCTCCATGAGGCCACCACAGCCATCAGTCATTCTGACTGAGTGATATTAGAAGGGATCACACCTGAGGTGGGCATGGTTAAAAGGAGAGATTTGATTTGGGAAAACATGCCTGTAGTTGGAGAAACAAGTGGAAGGAGATGAGAGGAAAATGGAAGAGAAAGAGGAAGAAGAAGAGGAAGAGGAAGAAAGGAACATACTGATTCGTAAGACCCTACAGCAGCCCTCGAGCTAAAATCCATAAGTGTGCTGCCGTATGCTGGGCTGTCATGGCTTCGTAGTCAGTCACTCAATCGCAGACCGCCCCTTACACACACACACACACACACACACACACACACACACACACACACACACACACACACACACACACTCAATCGCAGACTGCCACACACACACACACACACACACACACACACACACACACACACACACACACACACACACACACACACACACACACACACACACACACACACACACACACACACACACACACACACACACACACACAGTTGCTTGGGTGGCCCCTACTTTTTGTTCAACCAGCAAAACTCACATTCACTGAGATTCAGTCAAAAAAAAAAACAAGATTTAGATTTGGAGAAATTTTAAATCCTACAAGTTGAACACACACATACAATATTCAACCTGAACACACACATACGATATTCAACCTGAACACACACACATACAATATTCAACCTGAACACACCCATACGATATTCAACCTGAACACACACATACGATATTCAACCTGAACACACACATACGATATTCAACCTGAACACACACATACGATATTCAACCTGAACACACACACGTACGATATTCAACCTGAACACACACACATACAATATTCAACCTGAACACACACACATACGATATTCAACCTGAACACACACACATACAATATTCAACCTGAACACACACACATACGATATTCAACCTGAACACACACACATACAATATTCAACCTGAACACACACACATACGATATTCAACCTGAACACACACATACGATATTCAACCTGAACACACACACATACGATATTCAACCTGAACACACACATACAATATTCAACCTGAACACACACATACGATATTCAACCTGAACACACACATACGATATTCAACCTGAACACACACACGTACGATATTCAACCTGAACACACATACAATATTCAACCTGAACACACACACATACGATATTCAACCTGAACACACACACATACAATATTCAACCTGAACACACACACATACGATATTCAACCTGAACACACACACATACAATATTCAACCTGAACACACACACATACGATATTCAACCTGAACACACACATACGATATTCAACCTGAACACACACACATACGATATTCAACCTGAACACACACATACGATATTCAACCTGAACACACACACGTACGATATTCAACCTGAACACACACACGTACGATATTCAACCTGAACACACACATGTACGATATTCAACCTGAACACACACACGTACGATATTCAACCTGAACACACACACGTACGATATTCAACCTGAACGCACACATATTTGATAATCAACCTGAACACACACACATACGATATTCAACCTGAACACACACACATACGACATTCAACCTGAACACACATATGATATGCAACCTGAACACACACATACGGTATTCAACCTGAACACACACACATACGATATTCAACCTGAACACACACACATACGATATTCAACCTGAACACACACACATACGATATTCGACCTGAACACACACACGTACGATATTCAACCAAAATATGTTTTCTCCACAGGGTGGCTGGGCTCTCCCTTAGACATAGGGTGAGAAGCTCGGTGATCCGGGAGGGGCTCGGAGTTGACCCGCAGCTCCTCCACGTCGAGAGGAGCCAGTTGAGGTGGTTCAAGCATCTGGTTAGAGTGCTTCCTGGTACCACCCTGGTGAGGTTTTACAGCCATGTCGAACTGGAAGGAGACCCTAAGGCAGACCCAGGACACACTGGAGGGACTAGCTTGGGTTCCCTGGAGGTGCTGGACCGAGTGGCTGGGAGAGGGAAGTCTGGGCTTCCCTGCCACTGTTTACTGGCAGGCTAACCCCCTCAAAGAGCATATTTTAGTCCTTATAATTTATTCAGATGTTCATCTTACAAATAAAAAATAAAAACATACAAAATAACAAAATAAAATCTACAACATATAGAAGTTGGAATGATAAGTTATTATATTGTATTAGTATCATTTTACTATTACAATATTATATTAATAATTTGCTATGTTTTGTAGCTCTAATTGCCCTTAACGAATAAAAAATGGTTGCATTGTTTTTTACGAGGAAACTCAAAGAAGAAATGTTTTTTCTTTACTTTAACCTAAAAAAATAACAAAGAGACACAATTTAGAGTTAATCAAATCAAATCAAAGCTTTATTTACTACATAAGAAATGTGAAACACAATGAATAAATAGATAATAAAAGCAATTCATATGTGAAACTCAGAGTGACTGATCGTGTAAAAAAAACAAGTAGTAAACATTTCTCAGAAAACCTCAGCTTTAAAGGTGTAGAACACCGAAAAAGCATTTTTCTATCATAATTTCTGATTATAACCGATTACTCTGAGTTTTTCATGCAGGCTGAAGATGAAAATAGTCTCCTACACCTTTATCCTGCATTAGCTTCTGAGGGAAAATAGACGGTGAAACTCTAGGATTTGAAAAGCCTGAGAGATTTATATCAAGCGGTCATTTTGACTCGCCCATACTGGCTCGAGACGGGGGAGGCTGTTGTTATTTTAGCATCCAGAATCAGCACAAGACGTCTCGGCTAGCAGAAGCTAACTGTTAACATTAGCAACTTCACCACACGGCAGAAGTTTCTCCAGGCTTGTGTTATTTGTAAAACATCCACGTCTGCATGGTGGCGCGGTGGTTAGCACTGTTGCCTCGCCGCACGAAGGTTGCAGGTTCGAAACTCGGCTCGGCTGCAGCCTTTCTGCGTGGAGTGGCGTGTTCTCCCCCATGCATGCCTGAGTTTCCTCCGGGTACTCCGGTTTCCCCCACAGATCACAACATGCCCTATAGGTTATAAATTGTAAGTCGCTTTGGATAAAAGCGTCTGCTAAATAAATAAACATAAACATGTCGCAGGGCAAACTGAGTGAGTGGTAGAGTCGCATTGCCATTACCGGGGCGACGGTGGCACAGGAGTTAAGAGCTCGCCCTGTAATTGGAAGGTTGCAGGTTCGAGCCCCACTCAGTCTGCCGCTGCCGTCGTGTCCTTGGGCAAGACAGTTAACCCACGTTGCCTGCTGGTGGTGGTCGGAGGGACCGGTGGCGCCTGTGCTCAGCAGCCTCGCCTCTGTCAGTGCGCCCCAGGGCAGCTGTGGCTACATCGTAGCTCATCCCCACCAGTGTGTGAATGTGTGTGTGAATGGATGAATGACTGATTGTGTTGTAAAGCGCCTTGGGGGGTTCCAGGACTCTAGAAGGCGCTATATCAAATACAGGCCATTTACCATTTACCCAGTTCGAGGCAAGATGTGGAGGATGGCTGCTTATACTGAGCCAAGATTCTCTGGAGGTTTCTTCCTGTTAAAAGGGAGTTTTCCTCTCCACTATCGCTTTATGCTTACTTGGTATGAGGATTGCTGTATAGTCACTGACACTAGTCAGTGACTTGATGCAATTTGCTGGGTTCCTTATATAGGAAACATTATTTCTGATTGGCTTAATGAACTGACCTGAATTGGAATGTTTATTATGTGAAGTGCCTTGAGACGACTCTTGTCGTGATTTGGCGCTATATAAATAAACTTGAATTGAATTGAATTGAATGTCTAAATATTAGGACTCCAAATCCTGCCATGTTGTTCTTCTCTGGTGTGGCAGACTTGTCCCTGCTGATGCAGGCGTGTCTGGGCTTTTTTTTTCCCTGAGCACCGCTTGCAAGGCAATCAACCCTACCAGAGACAACTGCTAATATATTGATTAAAGGAATTTCCCCACACCTTTAAATACAAACGTCATTAGATTAATTACTGAACAATGTCCTGAAAATACTAATAAAATAATTTTTAAAGATAATGTGTTCTAGGAAATGTGTTTTCAGAATTATTGTGTTTTTATCCTACTAGCAGCTCAGTATATGTGAGTTTGCTTGTTTCTGGTCGTCTTACAGCCACTCTCTGTGGCACAGTCCAGCCGTGGCCTTCCAAAACGCCTCCGGCCAAGCCTCCAGCTGATCAAAGTTAAAAGTCCTCACCATGACAACCTCAGCAGCGGCCGCCTCTTCTGTCTCATCTCTGCAGACCCAACTCTCTATTTTGATTTTTATCACATAAACAAAAAAATAAACTTTATCAACACCTGTCAGAAGTTCTGCTCTTCCAGAGTTAGTGGAGCTGGAGTGCAAAGAAAAGAGACGAGTCAACGCTCTAAGTGAACGGCGTGACAGATGAACTACTTGGTGCATAGCAAATCAGACATTTCAAGAGAAAAGACAGATCACAAACAGCGCGTGCATGACGGCTGGTCATCCAAATACAGAAAATCAGGAGCTGGAGTGATTAAAGGAGGGAGGAAGAGCAGATGAAAGGAAGGAAGGGAGCGAGTCAGATCAAGGCGATGCCATGATTGGATAATGAAGCATCAGAAGTCAACATGAGTGTGAATTTCACACTCGGTTCCCAGATAAAGACGGAATTACAGAAAACGTGCATGGCCGGCTTGGATTTACACAGAAATAGGACTGTCATGTTCCTGGGAAGGTGTTTAACCCACGACATGAAGAACCATCACAGGACAAAGGCAGAAAGTTCAAACAATGATTTATTAACCCTAACTAAAAGTGTCCTGGAGATATCCAAGTGTGAAGTAGTCGGCAAGAGTCCAAAGCCAGCAGGGAGGGCAAACGGTGTGACGGGGTACGTCCAGGAGAGGGAGCCAGATGATGGCGGCAGAGGGCAAGTGAAGCTGGAGGAGAGGTGAACCTTGAGTGTGTAATCCAGGCGGGTTATGGTGACTTCCAGGTAGGTACATCCATCTGTGGTTCAGCGATTCCAAGTATCCTGAAGATGAAACAGACTTGAGTCCAAACACCAAAAAATCCAAGCACAAAAAACCAGATAAATCCAAAAACTGTGACAGCACAAATGTCTGAGCAGAGACCAAGTAAAACCTAGTACTGAGTGGCAAGATTCTACCGTGAGTAGTTAATCATCCAGCGATGTGAAGTGGTTCCCTCTCCTCTTAAATAGAGCTCTGCTGCGGTTGATTAGAGGATCTGCAGCTGCCGCTGATCGGTAATGCCCCACAGCTGGTGAGTGCCCTCTCCTGGAATGACAGTCTTACAAAGATGTTGTGGAGAAGAGGGAGTACTCACCCCGTCACACAACAATGCCCCCCCCTCAACGGACGCCACCTGGCGTCCTAGCAACCGACTCCTCGTAGTCCCGAATGAGGGAATGGTCCACGATGAAGGAGCGCGGGACCCAGGAGCGTTCCTCTGGGCTGTACCCCTCCCAGTCGACCAGGTACTGGACCCCACGATCACGGGGTCAGGAGTCAAGGATCCGCCGGACTGAGTAGACCAGTCCCCCGTTGTAGAGCCGGGCCGGCGGCGGAGGCGCAGGAGCAGGGCAAAGAGGACTGGAACCAACGGGTTTAACCAAGGAAATGTGAAATACAGGGTGTACCTTCATATTCCTGGGGAGGTCCAGCCAAACCGTGGTGGGAGTAGGCGTGTCCAGGACCCTGAAGGGGCCGATGAACCTAGGAGTGAGCTTCCTAGAGGAGGCCTTTAGCGGGATGTCCCGGGAAGACAGCCAAACATTCTGACCAGGAGAGTACAGCGGGGCGGGGCGCCGGTGTCGGTCTGCCAGCTGCTTGTTCCTGGCGGCAGTGCGCTCCAAAGCCGCCCGGGTAGAGGCCCATGCCCGTCTGGCCCCCCTGAGAAACTGCGGGATGGAGACTGAAACCGAGGACTGCTGTGGAAACAGTGAGGGTTGGTAACCCAGAGACGCCTCAAATGGTGACTGACCGGTGGAGGTGGATACATGGCAGTTGTGAGCATACTCGATCCATGCTAAATGTGTGCTCCAGGTGTTGGGCTGGGAGGAGCAGACACAACGCAGCATGGCACCCAGCTCTTGGTTTAACCGCTCACACTGCCCATTAGTCTGAGGATGGTGGTCGGAGGTGAGGGCGACCTTGGCGCCCAGAGCTTCTGCGAACTCCTTCCAGACCCGAGCCACGAATTGGGGACCACGGTCAGACAGAATCTCCGTGGGAATACCATGCAGCCTAAAAACATGCTTCACAAGGAGTTTGGCAGTAACAGTGGAGGAGGGAAGGCCTTTAAGAGGCACCAAATGACATGCTTTAGAAAACCTGTCGACCACAGACATGATACATGTGAAGCCCTGAGATTCTGGAAGACCTACAACAAAATCAAGCGCTATATGCGACCAGGGACGTGACGGATTAGGAAGGGGACAGAGGAGCCCAGCTGGGGCTCGGTGGTCTCCCTTTTGCTGAGCGCACACATGACAAGCTGAAATATAGTTCTTAATGTCTATATACATGGAGGGCCACCAGAAGGTCCGTCGTATCAGAGCTATAGTGCGTCCCACACCTGGATGAATGGAAAACCTTCCTGTGTGTGCCCAATGTATAACCTGCCCCCTAAGCGCCTGAGGAACGAATAGCCTCCCTGGGGGTCCCCCTGGTCCGGGCTCGGTTTTGAGTGCCTCCAAAACCTTGTCCCGGATCTCCCAGGTTATCCCACCTACCACACACGACGAAGGAAGGATGGGTTCGGGCTCGGGTTCTTGGTCTGGTGCATACAGTCTTGATAAGGCATCGGGTTTAGTGTTCTTTGATCCAGGGCGATAAGAAATCTGAAAATTAAAGCGTGAGAAAAACAACGACCACCTGTATTGGCGGGGGTTAAGACGTTTGGCTTCTTTCAGATAGATTAAGTTCTTGTGGTCTGTCCTTATTAGGAACGGCTGTTCCGCTCCTTCCAGCCAATGCCTCCATTCCTCGATGGCGAGTTTCACCGCGAGCAGCTCCCGGTCTCCCACGTCGTAACGGCTTTCCGTCGGGGACAGCCGCCTGGAGAAAAAGGCACACGGGTGCAGTTTATTGTCCTCGGGCGCTACCTGTGAGAGGACCGCCCCCACCCCGGTCTCAGATGCATCCACCTCTAGCACGAACTGCCTCTGGGGATCGGGTCTGTGGAGGACTGGAGCGGCGGTGAAGTGCCTCTTAAGTTCCTGGAAAGCAGCCTCGGCTTCTGGGGACCAGACAAATGGGCGTTTCACAGACGTTAAGTTAGTTAGCGGTGCGGCTACCTGGCTGTATCCCTTAATGAAGCGCCGGTAAAAGTTCGCAAATCCCAGGAAGCGCTGCAGCTGTTTCCTGGATGAGGGGGTGGGCCACTCCGTGACCCCGCGGACCTTCTCCGGATCCGCTCTGAGCCTCCCGTGTTCCACGATGAACCCGAGGAACTTGACCTGTGGGACATGAAACAAACACTTCTCTGCTTTGACATATAAGCGATTCTCCAACAACCGCTGGAGAACCGCTCTAACATGTTCCACATGCTGTGCAGAGTCCTCTGAAAAAATCAAAATGTCGTCTAAATAAACTGTTACAAACTTATTCAGGAAATCGCCCAACACAGAGTTCACAAGCGCCTGGAATACAGCAGGGGCGTTAGTCAACCCAAAAGGCATAACCAAATACTCATAATGTCCAATAGGAGTCTTAAAAGCCGTCTTCCACTCATCCCCTTGCCTGATGCGCACCAGGTGGTATGCGTTCCTAAGATCCAGACGGCTAAACACCCGTGCGTTCTGCACAGGTTCGAAGGTCGAGCTGAGTAGAGGCAATGGGTATTTATTCTTTACAGTGATCTGGTTTAGTCCTCTATAGTCTATGCAAGGTCTGAGGGTACCTTCCTTCTTTGGGACGAAGAAAAACCCCGCGCCCAGGGGAGAGGAAGAGGGTCGAATGAGTCCAGCGGCCAGGGATTCCTGTATGTAGGTCTCCATGCTCTCCTGCTCAGGTCTGGAGAGGTGGTACAGACGACTGCTGGGAAGAGGAGCCCCAGGCAGCAGCTCTATGCTACAGTCAAAAGGCCTGTGTGGAGGAAGAGAAGTAGCTCTGTCCTTACTAAATACCTGTGCGAGGTCGTGATACTCCTGGGGTACATTAGACAGGTCAATCTTCTCGGCTGATGGCGGTCTAAAAGCGCTGATGTTAGGAGAGGCTGCTCCGAGGCAGGACTGGGAGCATCTCGGGCTCCACCCCTCCACTCTTCCTGTCTCCCAGTTCACCTGGGGATTGTGGCGGAGGAGCCAAGGGTGACCGAGCACTACTGCAGTCTGTAGGGAGGGAAAAACAAAAAACTCTATTTCCTCCACATGATTTCCCGACACCCTGAGTTTTACCGGGACAGTCCGATGCGTGATGGTGGTTAAGCTGCGTCCATCCAGAGCCGCCACCGCGAGTGGAGTGGAGAGCCGGGTCGTGGGAATTCCCCACTGACGTACTCGTTCTGTGTCAATCAAAGATTGTTCACAACCTGAATCCAACAAAGCATCAACCGGAAACTGTTTAGCATTAGCATACAACATACAAGGTAACACACTGCGGGACCCCTTAGAGTTCTGACTGCCCACCAGTAGTCCCGACATTACCGGTGGGCACGCCCCTTTTACCAGAACCGGGCAGGCTTTGGCAAAATGCCCAGACCCCCCACAGTACATGCAAAGACCTGACCTCATGCGATGCTCACGTTCCTCCTTGCTGAGTTTGGTCTTTCCTAATTGCATGGGTTCCTCCGGGGGAAGACTCTCCGAGGAATGACTTACTGACCCAGTTGCCGGTGTGGGTGTGGGCACGTGAAGCTCCCGGTGCCTCTTGTCGAGGGAGATGGCCAGCTTGATCAGCCCCTCCAGGGACTGAGGTTCCGGGCACATGGCGAGCTGGTTCCTGATGCGGCTGTTTAGAGCCTCCGTAAAGGCGGTGATGAGGGCCTCCTCGTTCCAGGCGGATCGAGCCGCCAGGGTACGAAAATCCAGGGTCATCTCTGCCACCGTCCTCTGCCCCTGTGACAGCGTCCACAGCCTCCTGCTTATGTCCATAGGGGATATGTCAGAGCCAAAAGTCAACTTAAATTCGGCCAGGAAAACGTCCAAGAGGCCTGCCAAAAAGGCAGGGTTGTGGCTCTTAGCTTCTGCCCACCTTAATGCTTTTCCTCGTAGCAGTCCAACAATATAAGAAATGCGACTTACATCAGTGTGGAAGGCTCCAGGAGACCGTGCAAACGCCAACTGACACTGGAGGAGAAAACTGTGGCACTCCTCGAACTCTCCACTGTACGTCTGAGCAGGAGGCGCAGGGGCGGTGTGGTAATAGGCGGGTTCCGCGGCCCCTTCAGTATTGAGCTCAGGAACGGCGAGGTTTCCTTGGGAGGTGGTGGCTCTCTCCTGAGAGGGGTCCTGAGCCTGGAGCTGGGTCAAGCCCTGTTGAAGTTGACAGATCATGGCCTCCAGCTGTTGAGATGGTTGGTTAACAATCTGGAGGTGTTCCAATAAGACCGGCAGGGCCTGTTCCTGCTGAGTTAACCTAGAACTGAAATCGGTGAGTGATGATTCCGTGGGGTTAGCGTTTTGGCTGGATGATTCTGTCATGTTCCTGGGAAGGTGTTTAACCCACGACATGAAGAACCATCACAGGACAAAGGCAGAAAGTTCAAACAATTATTTATTAACCCTAACTAAAAGTGTCCTGGAGATATCCAAGTGTGAAGTAGTCGGCAAGAGTCCAAAGCCAGCAGGGAGGGCAAACTGTGTGACGGGGTACGTCCAGGAGAGGGAGCCAGATGATGGCGGCAGAGGGCAAGTGAAGCTGGAGGAGAGGTGAACCTTGAGTGTGTAATCCAGGCGGGTTATGGTGACTTCCAGGTAGGTACATCCATCTGTGGTTCAGCGATTCCAAGTATCCTGAAGATGAAACAGACTTGAGTCCAAACACCAAAAAATCCAAGCACAAAAAACCAGATAAATCCAAAAACTGTGACAGCACAAATGTCTGAGCAGAGACCAAGTAAAACCTAGTACTGAGTGGCAAGATTCTACCGTGAGTAGTTAATCATCCAGCGATGTGAAGTGGTTCCCTCTCCTCTTAAATAGAGCTCTGCTGCGGTTGATTAGAGGATCTGCAGCTGCCGCTGATCGGTAATGCCCCACAGCTGGTGAGTGCCCTCTCCTGGAATGACAGTCTTACAAAGATGTTGTGGAGAAGAGGGAGTACTCACCCCGTCACACAACAAGGACAACATCTCAGGTCACATATAATTCACTCAAGTAGCAAAAGTTGTGAAACAACGATGCTGCCAAATGCAGCAAATAACGCCAAATCCTGACCCTAAACTGTATTTAGAATAGCTAAACAACATCTGGAAATGTTTATCTGTTATTTAAATTTGTTTACTTGTTTTTTTAAACAAAGCAATTAATTCTTTGCCATGTTTAGTAATTTCCACCATTTTAACATACCTTTGGGGATATTGTTGTGACTTTGTCACGTGAAAAACAATTAAATGCATCAACTCTGCATCCTTTCGCCAAAAATTATTTAGATAAAGAAACAAGAAAATTAAAATTAAAGACTTTCTTTTGAGACCTAATTAAAGAATTCGTTTCAGGGGAATGAGCAGCTTAATGATCAAGTGAATATCACATTTATTCAGCATGGTATTTTAGGACATGGGTAAGTGAAAGGCTTTCTGCACAAGCTCTGTGATTTAATGAGCCCTACAGCTCTGCTCTTTTTGATTGAAACAACTTTAGTACCACTCATTTGCACATCTGAAGTTGATCCCTGTGATGGACTGGTGACCCGTCCAGGGCGTCCGCCGCCTCTTGCTCGATGACTGCTGGAGGTGGCCGTTGGCTCTCCTCGACCCTTACTTGAGGAAGGGATGACGTTTTGAGGGAGTTCCAAATCAAATGCAGGAAAATTGGCTCCTACTAAAATATTCAAGAGGTATTTATGAATATACACAAGAACAGGCAGCAGGGCTTTGAGGGGGAGGCGACTGGCAACAGGACCAGTGTGGTCAGGTTGGGCTCCTTACTTGTTTTCCACAGTAATGGGCTCGACACACGGGAGGCGACATCGCCTCTCCTCCATTCATTTTCAATGAGACATGTGCGACAAAGCGATAATCGCGGGTCTCCCTCCTACTAAGCGAAACGCAAAAAACGTGCATGTGAAATTTTGCGCTCGTGCACGTGTCGTGCACAAGCGAGCCAGCGACGCGATCCCAGAAAGTTGAAATATTTCCAACTTTTCATCGCTGTCGCTCGGACGAGGACCAATCAACGGAGGTTTCATTCACTGACCAATGAGCGGACAGGATGCTCCGTACATCTCCGAGCAAACATGGAGGAGAAGTTGATCCTTGCTGTGACGGATTTCCCAGAAATGTACAATATTTCTACCAAAGAATAAAGAGATATTCACAAAAAGGCCGCGGCATGTTGGTGCCAGAATGAACATGAGGTAAGAGTACTTTACAAACGCAAAACATTTTTGTAAGTTTATCTAGTGCAACAGCAAACCTAACGAAAAACGTTTACATCATTTCTACTGCTTTTTAAACTCTGAACCGCTTAAATAACCTTAATTCCCTCCAACCTGACACAGCCAATCAAAACAACGGAAGATTCGATTTCGCCATGGAACAGAACATGTCGAGGGCTTTGCCGCTGCTGCGGGTCGCCTCCCGTGTTTCAGGTAATAAAAGCGACAGCGATTAATTTAGCTGATCGCGGTTGTAGCGGAATATAGTTGATATATTCTTTACACTTTTATTACGTCCAGAGATTAATCTATGGACTGGTCACTTATAATCAGAATAGGTTGTTTTTACTTCAGGGAGTTTTAACTGAGTTTCAACGTAGCTCCAACCAGCTCTCAAAACCATCATCGCTAAGTGATTTGCAGACTGGCCAGCTGTATTTCTACTTTAAGCTGAGAACTGTCAAGCTGGAAAATTCTGTCGTTTCATCAACAAGACGACGGTTTCTTCAGAATAAAAGCTGACTCGCTACTTGTCGCGGACATCTGCCGTTACGACCGTGGAGCTATCCCTAGACTGGTTTGTCGTGCTCCAGAAGCTGTGCCGTCAGCCGGGCACCGAAGGAAGGTCCGAGTCGACCTGGCATTCCTGATCTGACCACGGGAGTCTCCGACACGGTACGTAGATCCAACAGATGGCGTTTCATGTCTCTTCCTCCTGAAGTCCTCGTGGTTAGGTAGTCAAAACATCTTACACGCAGACTCGCCTGCATCAGCTCGAGATTCTGAACTGACACACACACACACCAACACTTCAGCCTCCAAATCCACATGCATCCATCATAGAGAGTTAGTCCTGGTGATTGTTGAATAATAATTATGAAATTAAATATTCTTAAACGATCCCATCTCTCTCTTTTCTTGTCTCTAAGTCAATACAAAGTGTTTGAATAAAACTCCCTGAAGTAAAAACAACCTATTCTGATTATAAGTGCCCAGTCCATAGATTAATCTCTGGACATAATAAAAGTGTAAAGAATATACCAACTATATTCTGCTACACGGTCGTTTGTCGCCTCCCGTGTGCCGAGCCCATAAAACAGCACTGGGGGGAGGTAGAGACAGTTTGAGCCTGTAGTGGCAGAGGGCGAACAAACAAGGATGAAAAAGAGTCGTTGGGTTGGTTCAGACTTACGTCCGGAACACATCAGCTGCGAAGCGAATCGCTCACATTATTTGCGAGCTGCTCATGGCTCCTCTGGTCACATCAGGCGAGAATTTTTGACGAGCGCTTCTGCTCACGTCTACGGTTTTCCAAACCTTCCTGCCACTTATCTTTTGGTTTGACTTCCTGCCAGAATTGAAGCGGCTCACGAAAAAATTTAAGCTCACGCCGAAACGATCGTGGGCCTTGGTCACACTTCGCAGCTGATGTGACCGAGAGCGTAGGCTAACAAGGGCGTCGATTAGAGGCGCTCGTCGTTCCATGGCGCATTGTCGCGCTTCCGCGTCTGGTGTGTTCCGTGTGTAACTCGCCTTCCTTGGTAGGTACTTCTGCTGGTGTTGCTGATGATTCACCTGTGTGAGTGGTTTGTGATGAAGATGTAGTGGACCACCTGAGCTGGTGGTGGATACCAGATGGATGGGGACTGCGATAGAGGACAGAGGCGGGATTTACTACATGTAACAATCAGGCACTGCAGAAGGTGAGGAATGAGTGCTGAATATCCATCCAGGTGTTTAGCAGAAGAGCCCCAGGAGTGCTTGAGCTGAGAGACATCCACACCTCCTCGTGGGATTCGACGTCTGCAGCGAAGGAGGAAAGTGCTTCACAAGTTCAAAACAAAAGTAAATAAAAAAGAGTTGGTTAAAGGCAGAAATCCAGAGTGAAAGCCAACGCTACTGAGCATTAAAAGCTCTCCTGAATAAAAAGGTTTTTGGACTGGATCTAAAAAGGCCGGGGTCAGAGTTTAAGCGTACGCCCAGTGGGAGCTGGTTCCAGAGTCACCCCGCTTTTTATGTCCGGTTCATTTAAAGGAATGATAAAAGGCCTGTATTAGTATCTCGCCCTCTTACCCCCAAATTCCACTACCTCCGCTCCGCTCCGACACGAACGCCGGAGCAAAATCGGTCCCGTTGTAGTCAATCAGAGCAATTCCACTACTGCGGCCGTGCTCCGCCCTCTGTTCCGGCGTCCGGCAAAAATAGAATCGATCCTATTTTCGCCGGACGCCGGAGCACCTCCGCAGTAAATGGACAGAAATCACAACGGCCCAACAGGAAAAGGAGCAAGCACAATTTCCGTTTTTCACAATAAATTGATAAACACAAGGTGTTTTTTGTTTTATATGCACAGGTTTAACAACTTTTAACAACTATCAATGGCGGCTGAAGTTTAAATGCACAAAAGTAAGCCATAAATACAGTTTCTACTATCAAAGTAGTCACACTTTGTTGATCCAAACACTGCTGATCTCTCAACACAAATGATGGGCAGATTAAAAAGTTCATTTCGATGCTTCTCCCACACAACGGGTGTTTGGATCTAACTTCCGCGTTTATTGCTCGGACTGTATCGCAAGATCTCGAAAGTCCCGTGCATGCTTGTTTGCCCACCTCAGGTCTCCGCACCGGAGCGGAGCCGTTGTAGAGCGGGTACCAGTAAAAATTGAGTTCGGAAGCGAGCGGCTGCGGAAGGCGGGGGCGGACCGGAGCGGAGCGGAGGTAGTGGAATTTGGGGGTTAGGGTTCTACAACCCCCCCCCCCCCCCCCCCAAAAAAAGCACTTCACAACAAAATCAGTCATTCACTCGTTCACACGCCTGTGGTGAGGAGTTACGTTGTAGCCACATCTGCCTTGGTGTGCAGGTGTTCGGTGAGGTCTGCTGAACACCGACGCCACCGCTCTCTCTCCGACCACCATCAGCAGGATAGGCAGGTTAAGTGTCTTGCCCAAGGACACAACAGCAGAATTATCTGGTCGGAGCCGGGACCGAACCTGCAACCTTCCGATTACTGGACAACCCGCTCAACCTCCTGAGATCCTGTCCCAGCCAGCCAATGAAGACGAGCTTTAAAACGGGAGTGATGCGCTCCCATCTGGGGGTGTGAGTCACAAGGCGTGCAGCTGCGTTTCATCACATCACATTCGTGCACGCGCATCACGACAGTAATGGATACAAAAGACAATTGGAGGAACGTGGAATAAACACTAAATCAGATAAAGAGGACAGCTGAGCACCCCTTCAAAAGTTGCAGGATGAAAATGCCATTACTGTCCGGTGAAACGTTTGAAAGAGGTCCATATTTTCACTTCTGCAAGTGTCATATGTGAGTTTTGTTTCTGGTTTATGAACAGTGAGTGGTGCTTACGCCACCACTACTTTCCTCTACATCACTTAAAGATACTACACATTAATTAAATGTGTTATAATTAGCCAGAGGCCAACACGTAGTCCTGCTGCAAGTCACATCATCATTAACTCACTTCAGCTAATTAAACCAGTGAGTTGTTATATTCTTAGTGAATAAATCTGAATTTATCTGTGCATCTTTTCATAACTGCCTCCTACTCTGTGCTCAAAACTCTCAGGAGACAACGTCCAGTCCATTATTAAGCTGATAAACGTGGTCAAACCAGGTTATCGGAGTTACTGCTGCTGAAAGCTTGTGGCGGTGACTGTTGCCTCACTGCTGCAAAGGAAATCATTTTGAAGCAAAATGTTTACTTTTTAAGCTGCTTGGGGTTGCAAGCCAAGGTTTGGGAGCAGGGCATGGAAAACGAGTGTTTGTGCTCTTCTCTAAGCCCATTCAGCGCAACTTGACCTCTTACATGGAGCAGGTAACAAAAACAGGGGTAGATCACACTTTTAAAGCAGATCCATGCAGAAATGATGAATAAACTTGTTTTGCATGTGGCAACAGCAGACCCTGTCTCTATTCAACTGCAAGATCAATGCAGAAAAAGAGCCTTTTTAGGAGAAACGTTGCAGGTAAATATGTAGGTTTGGATTCTGTGTAAAAAGTGATGCGTCTGTTTAGGAAAGGTATGAGAAATCCAGTCTCAGTCTGTTTTAACTTGTGGAACAGAAACAACCCATTTTCAGTGAGTATTTCTGTTTATGACGGGTCATTTTGAGTGTTTCATGCAGGCTGAACATGAACATAGTCTCCTACACCTACCTCCCGCGTTAGCTGCTGATAGAAAACAGACGGTGAAACTCTAGGATTAGAAAAGCCCGACATGATCTGCGTCACAATCATGGACTCACCCATGTGGACTCACGACGGGGAAGGCTGTTCAGCGTACAGGAAAAACAGTAGAGAACATCTTGGCTAGTAGAAGCTAGCTGTTAGCATTAGCAACTCCACCACACAGCAGAACATCAACGTTGCAGAGCAAACAGAGTCAGTGGTTTAGTCGTGTTAATTTTGACAAGAAACTTTAACTTAGTTTTCGTCAGTCGTCCAATGTGTTAACTGTCGTCTGTCGATGAAAACATGTCTTTTTTTTCTGATGCAATAGTTTCAGCTTATGTGAAGGAACTGTTGACTACACCTTGAAAATGTAAACACATATGAAAAATTCACAATTTCACACTTTGGATCAATAAAACTTGTTAATTGTTAACAAGGATGGAGCAAGAGCGCCTTAACATCAAAGCAGTGTCTCAGAGCCGGCGGGGAAGCTGGGCGACACAGACATGGCCCTGTCCTGGTCGGACATTTGGAAGATTCCCAAAGCCAGGCTGAGCTTCCTGTTAAGAGTGACTTACGACACCCTACCATGTCCCAGAAACCTCCACCAGTGATTTGGGGCCAAGGAGGCATGTTCCCTTTGCGGCAACAGTAACACAAGCCTCCAGCATATCCTGTCGGGCTGCAAGACAGCATTGTCCCAAGATCGCTATAGATAGTGGCATGATCTGGTGTTGAGGAAGCTGGCTGAGGTTGTGGAGACATGCAGACAGGAAGCTAACAGCAGTCCTCCTTCTCCAGAGCGACAGATAATCCTGTTCGCAAGGGCCGGAGAGAAGATCAAACCGTCGCCAGACAACACCATCGAAAGTTCTCTCACCTGGTAGTGAGTGGGACATGAGTGGGGAAGCACCTCCTATTCCCCAAAGTTATCGTAGATCTGGTCCTTTAGTCAAGGCCATGTAAGATCATCCTGCTGGTGGACCTCACAGTCCTGTGGGAAGAGGGCATGGAGGCTGCCAATGAGCGGAAGCGTTCCAAGTATGCAATCGTAGTGGAGGATTGCAGTAAGGCTGGCTAGAAAACCATCACATGCCCAGTTCAGTAGGATGTAGAGGCTTTGTAGGGTCTTCAACTGATCACCTGCTCCAGGACGTGGGATGCACAGGAGCAGGGTGCCAGAAAGCCATGAAGGAGTTGGAAGAGGAGGCAGGAAGGAGTAGCTTTTGGCTCTGGATAAGGAGGAAGGAAAGGGGTTGGGCGGAGACAAACATCAAGGGCATCAACGGGGGTAACAGGGAGAGATCCCTGCCATCGCTCTGCCACCAGGAGATGTACTGAGGTTAAAGGAGTGAGACGTCTATGACTGATGTCTCCTGATGACCCGTTTATGCCCAGAGAGAATTGTGGAGGGGTATAAGAGGCACTGGCGGCGGTGCATCAGGCAGTAATGTCCAGCAGCTAGAGCACCAACCTAGCCTCATAATATATTTTTAATTGTTTTAATAACAATAATTATTGGAAATACCAAAGGTCACATTAACATTTTATGATTGTGTCTCAATAAATAAATCTGTATAATGTACAGTGATCTTTGTAAACATGGCGTTAAAAGATGTCACTCTAATAATGCAAGGAGGTAAACTAAAGGTAAGATATTTTTTCAGGTGTATTAATCAGAGTTTTCCCTGCACTAGGTCTCCACGGTGGGCTGTCTGGACGTTTCTCTGGACTGCCCGAATGTTTTTCTTTTCTCACAAAAACAGAACACCGGATGCTAATGAAACTGGCCGTAGCAGCTAGCAGCGCCATGAAAAGAAAAGCAATGTGCCACTCCCTCTGTTCAGTTCGGTTTGTCTGCAGCCGGATCAGCAAGCTAGGAAATTCATTCCCACTAGAGACCGCTACGAATTAATGAACCACACCTTAAAATTTTCATCCGTAAAACCTTAACCGAAGAAATTTAACAGCAAATGAGGTGACCTCCTGGTGATCCAAGCATAAGCAATCGTCCTTAGATTGGGTCAACGATCACTAAAGTCATGTGACCATGCATAATTTATTGGCTAAAAGCCACGCGAGTCGATCGAGTGGCAATAACTTTGGTTTCGGTTGCCAGGAAGTCCTCTCAGTCATTGTTGAGTTTCTGATGTTTTTACGAAATACCTTTTTGCTTGGGAACTTTACGTAAAGTTAAGGTAAGGTGTGTGAGACTGTAATTCTTTAATGGAACATGTTGGAAACATTTGATGAAAACGTAAACCTCTACAAAAGTAACATATTTGGATGATTTCCCTTCACCAACAAGACATTAACAGAAATGTAAAACAATAAACAATCACGCTAGTGAAGGTTCCCAGTCATCCAGGTCACGGTGATCCAAATGGGTTCTGATGAAGGCAACTGGACTTCTTTGGTTTCTTGAAGACGTTTTGCTTCTCATCCGAGGAGCTTTTAAAGGTCGAACATACAAAACTCCTCGGATGAAAAGTGAAACGTCTTCAAGAAACCAAAGAAGTCCAGTTGTTGAACCCTTTCGGAATAAACAATCAAAAAACTACACATCATCCATCCTCACTCACACACACACACACACACACACACACACACACACACACACACACACACACACACACACACACACACACACACACACACACACACACTCACGGAATATGAATTTCCATTTGTTTAGGTCACTTATCGTCCTTTTGAGAAGCTGCTGTGTGCCCTCGCCTGCCCTTTTACCGGATACGTAACACTCATTAAAACATGACATGAAATAAAAATAAAATAAAAGTCAATTAAACAATAATTAACTTGGGAGGAAAAACAACATAACAAATTTTGTGTAATTTATATAATAAACGTGTCTGATCTCTCTCTCTCTCTCTCTCTCTCTCTCTCTCTCTCTCTCTCTCTCTCTCTCTCTCCCCCTTGACCTTTCTGGTACCAGCAGCCTTCTCTTTGCACCCTCCATCCATTTATTTTTCCTTTCCTTCCTCACCGCCACTATCACTTCCCCTCTTCGGTCTGCAGCAGCCATGCATGCAAACCAGTGACGAGATATTGCTTTTCTAATCTTGCTGACAGCAAACAATATTTTTGTGTTGATTTTCAGTATCTGTTTCTCAGAACCACGTTCTGTTGGAGGGTTCTCTTCTCTCTCCAGTGGTTCCTCTTTTGACTCGTCGTCTTTGTGCTCCCTTAGTTTTTGCCCTTCACTAAAGATCTCTTTCATACGATTTGCTTCTCTGAGTATAAATCAATTAACTGAGATCTACTGACTCAGCTAAATTATAGTCAGGGCAGAAGAGCCTGGAAGGGACCTTCACATGAGCGACTCCGATTCCTCACTTTCAATTCAGATGCTCACAAACACGCATTACTAAGAAAATCATTATTGACCATGTGAAATAGGAGCACGTCTAATATCTGTTGCAATAAACTTTTATTGAGAAATTATTAATATTGAGAGTCCAGATTATGTTGGAATGTTAAAAAATGCCACATTGGCATGTGATCCCTACCAATTACACAAGCCTGAACGCCTTCTGCCTTGCCGTAAAGTTTCTAATGGTTAGCGGTGGGCGGTCACAAGCCAAGGTGGGCGGGGCCATGCATGCTAATATTCCCTGTGACGTAGAAAACACTAGCTATTTCTGACCTGATCATTCACCCGTCTATTTCCTTCCTGCGGCTTATGCTGGCGATGGGGATTGAAGAAAATATTCATGTTCAGCCTGCATGGGGTACTCAGAGACCGATAGTAGTAAAAACTATTACACAGATGCTCAATAACCCTAACCCATTTGTTAGGTCTTACCCTGTGCAACTAAACACAAAGGATCATGTTGAGAGTGAGAATAATACTCAAGTTGTATGGGACTCAGCAATTTGTAGAGGGAGGGGCTCAGCAACAAAAAAGCCGTATTGCCTACATCAGGGCTATTCTATTCCGGGCCTCGAGGGCCAGTATACAACACGTTTTAGTGGTTTCTCTGGTCCAACACACTTGATTCAGTGATTGAATTACCTTCGCAGCAGCTCATCAGGCTCTGCACAAGCCTGTTAATCGTCTACTAGTTTAATCAGGTGTGTTGAAGCAGGGTTTAAACCAAAATGTGCTGCACAGGATTTTTTTAACACACGATTTTATATGTTTTCTTATTTTTGTCTCCAATTACCAACAATGGCAACCCAGTGAAATGCAGGCCTAATGACGGTATGATTGTGCGTACGTAGCGTGTTGAGATCCCAGTGGTCGTGCAAACATGGAAACCCTGCAGAAACGTATTATATGATGTTTGGCTGAAGTCCTTTAACTTGTTTTTGATAATGAAACCAACACAGGTAACATTCTCAGTCTGAACTCTTCACATAGTCGTGCTGAAACCTGCTCTGATTCATTGTGTGAAGCTTCACCTCTTCGCTCCCTGGCTACCATGGTGACAGATTTGACATTGCCTTTGCCAGGAGGAAAACACCTGCTGAAAAAGTTTGACAGTGTATTACAAAGGAGCCTCAGTTGACCTACTTTTTGGGAAAAGTAGAACACCTGAGACTAATAAAGCAGTGTCTCTAACACTTGTTTAGCTACATTCATCACATCGACATGCTTTCAGACACCGAGTAGCTGAAATGTATATTGTCTAAGAAGGTGGGCATGTGGATGCTGATAGCTGTGGTCTGAAGTTTTCTTATTTATTCATTGTTGTATATAATTAATTTGTGCTCAGCACATAGAAGCAGCTTTTCTTCTGTGGAGACCCGAGGGGGCCAATGCCCCCGCAGCTGGTCAGGGGACTTCAGGGAGACTGATACTCAGAGCTAACCAACCATGAGGAGCTTCTGTCAGACTGGTTTTCTCTGCTGGAATGACAGGGAGTCTGGTGGGAATCATTAAACATGAATTTCATGAGCGTATACTTTTTGAGGCAAAGTGTCAGAATAGCTACTGCCAAGCCCTTCTTCACAGCCTCTGGTACCATCCAGCTCCAGCTGTCTTGTTGGTGGCAGCCCACATCTTTAGAGCAGAGAAATAAAGTCTTTCACTCAGAGAACTTTACTTTTCCTATATCTACACTCATGTAAGTGAGGGTAAACCACAGTTTGCAGGTGTTCACCTTGTTTGTTTCTTCCACCGAGCTCTCGGGGCCCAATATGCAGAAAAGACTGCCTGCCTGTCAAGTGGCATTTGGAGTGAGGCCAATTTTCTGGGCAAGATTTTGTCACTCGTAAAGTTTTTCTTTTTAAACTCAGGAAAAACATTTCACACACCAAGCTTGTTTTAAACATTTGAATTGATAAAAAGACAAATCTGCATTGTGGGAGGAGGACACTATAAACAGGATTTTAGCAGGAGGCTCTTATTTAGGAGGAGCTCAGAGGTTTGTCCTCGGGCCTCGTCGACAACAGCACCGTCCTGTCGACAGTTTCCTTGGCGTTCAACAGCTCTCCACTTAGTTTTGTGCATCTTCCCTCTCTTCGTTCTTTCTCCAAGCTGCCGAAGGCCATTGTAAGTCCTCTCACAATATCCGTCTCTGCAGTTCGCCCCCCGGACCTCTCACCCTCTCCACCACACGCCGTACCCCACCTCCTCCATCTCAGTCTCCCGGGATCTGACCCTGGCCGAATGTCTGACAGCTCACTAAACAGGATGGCCTCGTGATCCGCATGGAGATAAACATGAACACACACACGCACACACGCACACACACACACACACACACACACACACACACACACACACACACACACACACACACACACACACACACACACACACACACACACACACACACACACAGGCTATGTTGGTCAAACCAATACACTGGGTGCTTCTTTTAGTAATTTATGTTTTTTTAAAGGTATTTAAATCAGTTAACGAAAAGATTATTGATTACTTCAAGACACACAGTGGAGTTGGTCTGTAATGTGGTAATAAAACATGGTACAAATAATATCAATTATAATAAAAAGCTAAACAGATTTATTTGTTTACGTTAATTTAGAATTATACACCGTTACATTTCATTTAATCATGTGATATTAACTGTATAACTTATTTTGTATAAAAAAAAATAGTAATAAGAAATAAAATTGGTCCTTGCCAACAGACCGTCCACCAGAGGGCAGTAGCGGTTACACTTTAGAGCATGACGACTGCAAATTGATTATGACCAACAAGATGTGATGATTCCACATAAATATGAAATATCAATCTGATTGATCGTTGAATGTTTAATCAGAAGATTATAGTTACTTTTACTTGTTCAGGGACCATAAACACACTCCGTATTAATTCAGACAGGAGTCAGGTATATACATGCTTTCGTAAGAAAGCATGGATTTAGAAAGACACAGCAAGAACACACCTAAGAAAGTCAGGTATATAGTTAAAAAGGAATTTTATTCTTTTCTAAACTAATGATTATGCATGACAAGACATGAATAATGAGATGTGATGGAGCGGATATGCGGCGATGAAGTGTGATGTGTAGGTGGTGTGATGTAAGCTAGATATTGTAGGGTTTTACTACATACTAGAATCAACACTGTTTGCTGTCAGTTTTTAATTCTGAGAATGACCAAGCAGATTAATCTATGAAGCTTACATAATGTGTAAATATCCAGGATACTTATATGATCGATTTAAGTTCATACACCAACCTGTTTGGTCTATTTTTAATCCAAAGATTAATGTTTAATTTAAGGTAATTAGATTTAATAGCAAAAGTTTATTTTTGAATCAGAAGTTAGGAATCTTTGCTTTTTCAATAACCAGAAATAATTATACCTTTCTGTGTTCCATTTCAAAGAATGAGGCGAGTTTAAAAATGAAGAATTTATTACTAACAATTTTAAACTTCACTATTTGAATGACAATTAGAAATGACAATTCATGGATGACAATTTAATGACAATTTTTAACAGCTTTGATATTAAACTTGTTTTAAAAGTCAAACCTGTGGCTAGATGAAAGCTAAATGGAAAATACGAGTTTGGATGTGTGAATGAATTTCTCAGAAGGTTTCTTTCAGAGAGAGGAACGCGTTCTGGGTTGGAAATGATGGCTTTGCAGCTAACTGTTGTTTACTTAGAGAAAACAGCATCAGACACAATCTGTGTGCCACCTCACCCAGCAAGGATGACCCTTCGTGAGGATCCGGAGGTCAAGGGAGGATGGTTTCTTCCTCCAGGTACTCGGTCCGGTAGAGGAGACTCGAGGAAACGACTCTCTGGTCAGAAGATGTCGCCGGGTACACGGTGTCGAGCGTCTGGCTTACTCTGAAGGAGTTTTGTCTTACTTAACTCAAAAATCAATAACTCTGAGGAGTTTTGCATCAGCTGGCTACAGTTAAGTTTATTCATAGCTATTCTCATCGGCGTGACAGAACAGCAGGTGGAGGCTTCAGGGACGGCCGTTCCCTGATCCTCTGATGGTGGTTGGTTCACGAACTGGAGTCAAAGCTGCTGGAAGTTAGTTTTACAAAGTCCTCAGAACACGCCCACTCTCGGATACAAGGTTGGTTTATGTTTGACGCGTCTGCGAGGTCCGCACGGCTCCGCGTGGAAAAGTTGCGTCATTTTGCGTCATTTTAACAACCACGCCCCTCCACCGCGCCTCCGCATGGCCTCGGAAAATTTCTAACCACGCGGACGGACGGACGCGGAAAAACATGGCGGACCGGCAAGAACGAGTATGGCAGAGGTTCGTAAATACAGACATTTGTATGATTCAGCTCTCAAAGATCACCATGATCAACATGTTGTTAATAATTCTTGGACAGAAATAGCTCGCACTGTCGGAAAAGACGAGGACGCTGTTAAAAATGCTGAAAAGCCATGTTGTAAACAGTAATTTCTACTTCTACTATGGTGTAGTGTTGGATGCTTGCCGTAGAGCTCCATGCTGCCCCCTGCAGTTTGGGAGAATATTGGCTCACCGCAGAGACAAGCCGCATGAACCATAAACGCTGCGAGTTGTGAAGCGCGTTCCATCCGCGAGCCGCATCACCGCGCGGAAAGTGAATGCGTCAAGCATAAACCAAGCTTCAGAAAACTTTTGTCATGAGTCAAGACACGTGATGGCAGTTACCCTTACTCTGGATCAGTTCTGTGTTGGATGGATAAGTGGAAGTTGACCTTCTGATTACTGAACACACATTACTGATCATCAACCATAATCATAATTATACCCAAAGCATCATAATTCATTTCAGTAATTAAAATACATTTATACTGAACCAAGTGATTATTTATGATGATTATAATAAACAGTAATAAAGTCAAAGAGTTTAATAATATTGTTATTTAAGTTATTGTCATGAACTTGAAGTGTCCTTCTTCTGGGACGGAACAGCAGCAGATAAGGGGTGATATTCAGCAGACATCAGGGCTCCTGGGTTAATCTGTGGATTTAAAAGAAACAGACTCACCCAGTTTGACCCAGCTGGGAAAATGTGACCTTTGTCACAAATTAGAGGACCTTCATGATGCGACAATATTTATCAGAATCGTATCTGAAAGAAAATGTGAAATCTGGGTGTAAAAGAATTTGTTGTCTGCTATAAACTAGAGAGTCGATTATTAATAAAACAGCATCAAACGCAATCTGTTGTGTCTACAAACCCTAGCCGAGACCCCCAGCAGATCCGGACTGTCAGAAGTCAAGTGGACCTCACGGCACCTGGAATTTTTAGATTAAACTCCGATACGACCTGTCCGGTCTTGAGATGTGTCCAGGTCACAACAGTAGCTGGAATGCTTGTCTGCATCCAAAGTGGATGTTAGGAGCTGTCTGGCTGTGTCAGCTTGCAGCGTGAAAACAGGTTTTGACTGTATGTCAAAAGAGATGTCTCAAGGATGCTTGTCCCGAATTGGCCGGTTCGGAACTCCGCTAGAAACTGAATTACTCGGGAAGTAATTCCTGTTTTATTAAACTACTTTCTTATATGGCAAGCCAAATGAGCATTTATTCTGATATCAGGATATCAGCCAGAATTGTCATGAACATGTAAGCCATTTCTGTCCACTAGTTAACTAGTTAGACATGTTTGTGTCAACTAGTTAAATATCGAGGGTGAAAATGTGCCCACTAGTTAACTAGTGACAGCAGAAATGCGCACTAGTTAACTAGTGAACACATTTAGGCTTCAGTAGTTAACTAGTTGACACAAAAACTGCTCACTAGTTAACTAGTAAAAGCAGAAATGCATACCAGTCAGCTACTTGAAGGTATTTGTCTCACTAGTTAACTAGTGACGGTCAAAATGTGCACACTAGTTAACTTGTGGTAGACATAAATGCGCACTAGTTAACTAGTGAACATATTTTGGCTTCACTAGTTAACTAGTTGACACATAAATGGCTCACTAGTTAACTAGTAAAGACCAAAATGCATACCAGTCAGCTAGTTGAAGGTTTTTGTGTCTCACTAGTTAACTAGTGATGGCCAAAATGTGCACACTAGTTAACTTGTGGTAGACATAAATGTGCACTAGTTAACTAGTGAACACATTTTGGCTTCACTAGTTAACTAGTTGTCACATAAATGGCTCACTAGTTAACTAGTAAAGGCCAAAGTGCATACCAGTCAGCTAGTTGAAGGTTTTTTGTGTCTCACTAGTTAACTATTGATGGCCAAAATGTGCACACTAGTTAACTAGTGAAGGCTTAACTCCTAACTAGTTAACTAGTTGGAGTAGGTCAGTGCCACTAGTTAACTAGTGAACCATTAATGGCTCACTAGCTAGCTAGTTGATGGCAGCAGGCTCACTAGTTACCTAGTTGATGCATCCATTGTCCAAACTAGTTAACTAGTGAGGACATAAATGTATACTAGTAAACTAGTTCAAGTCTACATTCACACTAGCTAGCTAGTTGCGCAGAATTCTAATTAGGAGGCGGAGAATTTCTCAAATTAAGACTCTCTATTGGCTCCCTGTGTCAAAATAAAATATGACAACCAATCACAGTGCGGAATTTCGTAAAATCCCACCCCAAACATTTGCATGCGGCACACAAGTTAACATGCTTGCCAGAGGAACCTCAGCTAGTGAACTAGTAGTGGCTTCAGTGTGACACTTACATGTAAACTTGTGAAGGCAGAACTGCTCACTAGTTAACTAGAGAGGGTACAAATGTCCACTAGTTAACTAGTGAGGTGCAAAATAAGTGTCACTAGTTCACTAGTGGGCCCCAAATCGCCCACAAGTTAACTAGTAAGGTGCGGATATGCTCACTAGTTAACTAGTGAGGTGCAGATTTGCTCACTAGTTAACTAGTGCGCCCTAAAGCGCCCACTAGTTAACTAGTAAGGTGCAAAAAAGCATCACTAGTTAACTAGTAAGGTGCAGATATGCTCACTAGTTAACTAGTGGGCCCCAAAATGTCAACAAGTTAACTAGTAGGGTGCGGATTTGCTCACTAGTTAACTAGTGAGACACAGATATGCTCACTAGTTAACTAGTGATGTGCGGATTTGCTCACTAGTTAACTAGTGAGGTGCAGATTTGCTCACTAGTTAACTAGTGTGCCCTAAAGCACCCACTAGTTAACTAGTAAGGTGCAAAAAAGCATCACTAGTTAACTTGTAAAGTGCAGATATGCTCACTAGTTAACTAGTGGGCCCCAAAACGCCAACTAGTTAACTAGTAGGGTGCGGATTTGCTCACTAGTTAACTAGTGAGGCACAGATATGCTCACTAGTTAACTAGTGAAGTGCGGATTTGCTTACTAGCTAACTAGTGAGGCGCGGATTTGCTCACTAGTTAACTAGTGAAGTGCGGATTTGCTCACTAGTTAACTAGTGAGGTGCGGATTTGCTCACTAGTTAACTAGTGAGGTGCGGATTTGCTCACTAGTTAACTAGTGAGGTGCGGATTTGCTCACTAGTTAACTAGTGAGGTGCAGATATGCTCACTAGTTAACTAGTGAGGTGCAGATATGCTCACTAGTTAACTAGTGCGCACAAGACGCACACTAGTTGCTGTTTTTTGAGCAATCTAGTTTACTTGTTATGTAAAAATGTGTTCTTACTAGTTAACTAGTGACAAATTTACCTTCACTAGTTAACTAGTTGACATATTTGGCCTTTCTAGTTCACTTGTAATGGGACAGGAAGCACTCACTAGTTAACTAGTGAGCATATCTGCATTATAATTTTTTCTCACTAGCTTATAGAGGGCAAACTGAGCCTTACATGTTAAGTAGTGAACACAAAACACTGTCACTAGTTAACTAGCTGCAGAAAAATGCCCCTAAAACTAGTAAATTTGTGGAATTTGAATAAATACACACTTGGCTGGCATTCTGTGTAACATGTTAACTAGTTCGACCGCTGTACAGCTCACTAGTTAGCTAGTGAGCAAATCCGGCCTTTACATGCAAATGAAGAAATGCAGAACAGCAATGTGATTGGTCCATTTAGGACTGAGAAACAGAGAAAGTATGGCGGACTCTGTTCAGGCTGTTCTAAGAGAAAATTTGATAAACTAAGATCGTTTGAGCACATAAATATGTTTTGACGATATTTGTAGCGAGAAAGTTGTGGTGTATTGCTGTAATCTTTGTTCAGTTAACGTGTGCAGTCTTTAGTTTTCAGTTATTAGTCTGAAAAAGCCTGGAGGCGGAAGGCAGCGGCAGACAGCATGTCTGTTTCTGTTGACAGGAAAGTGCAGAAACTCCGCAGAAATCTCCGTCAGATATATTGTTTCACATTTGTACGGAAGCGACAAGTTTATAATAATAAAAAAGGCTCGATTTTACATACGTTGCTGTAAAGCCTGCCAGCACTCATATATTTTAATAGTGTTTTAAAGGTATAAATTTGCGAAGAGCTTTAGAACCTGATGCTGGTGGTCTAGTGACTAACGCGTTCGCCTGCAATGGTGAAGGTCGCGGGTTCGATCCTGGTTCATACACTTTAGTTTTGTACATTATTTCACTTCTTTTCTTTTGCATAATTTTTGTATTTATGTCAACAAGAAACAAAATACGTAACGGATTAGTGGGCAGAGTTACACACACACACACACACACACACACACACACACACACACACACACACACACACACACACACACACACACACACACACACACACAAAACATGTAAACAAGTATTTTATGAGTATGAATCTGATTATTGCCGACAGTCGATATTTAAGCATGTGTGTCCCCCTTCCTCAATCCATCCTCGCAAAATAAAATCATCGGCACAGCACAGCAGGCTTTCTCTTGATCCAGAACTAGCACTTCGAAATTGATCATGTCCGCGGCCATCTGCTGCACAATCAGCTGCTCGCATCGCGGGAAACATTGAAAACAGCTTCATGAACTGAGACACAACAGGGTTAACATCGACAAAAAAAAAATCCACAAATAAATCTAAATAATTAATGCCATTTCCGTCTTTTTCGTTGAAATATACAAATAGCAGATCATAAATCTAGAGCAGAAAAAGCTGCTGCAGGAAGCAGGGTCTGTAGTTATTCATGCACCAATTCATCAATGCGATTATTGATCAAGATCAGGTAAACTGATATTAATGTTGCAACATTTCATTTGATCATCTGAATGATACCATACAACTGAATGACCTGTTGAGTCTCTGCATATTCAGGTATTTACTACGGAAAACAAACAACAGCAGGCAGCAGCAGGACTCCCCATGTTATTTCTCGGGTCGCTGGCCCGCGGTCGTCGGGGCCGCTGCGGTCAGCTCTTAGCCGGGAAGCCCTCGTTCGGCTGCGTGGGCTGCTTCACCGTGGACCAGCTCCCAGCAGCCGCTGGTTGGGAGAAATGCTCTGGCTGCAGCTCCGATCAGACCCTACCAACACCTCGCCACAGACAGCACCGCATTAAAAGCCCACAATTACGACCCGCTCCCCAAAGTTACAGTTCTCAAGCACTGATGAACACATACATAACCCACAACAGCTATGAAATGTGTGTTATTTACGGCAAAAAGGAGATATTTTTCAAGCCGACGTGCCAATGTTAACCGCAGTTGGCTTGGAAATGTGCTGATTTTGTTATTTTTGTCAATTAAAATCCCCCTTGTTTGCTCTTACATTTTACGAAAACGCAATATTAATTAAAGCACGCTTTAGTGATCAGCATGTAAAGCAAAGAAGAAATGTGAACATTTCAACCCATTTCGAACTAACCAGTAATATGATTTCTTAACACGGTGCAGCGGCAGCATTTAAAAACCAAAATATAGTTTTTACTCTCCAAAAAAAGGAGAAGACAGTCACGGTGCAGCAACCCATTTTAGTCCATTAATCTCCACAATAAATATCCAGACAGATAATTTCTAAGGCCTCGCTGTAAACTCCAATGTCACCCAGGACCAGTCTTAAAGAGACAACGCGCTTAAAGGGAAAGTGTGTAGATTTCTGGCAATAGGGGGTAGTAAATACCAAAGTCACTGCAAACAAGCTGTATTTTTTGTTCAAGTGAGGACCTTACTAACTAATGCTTATAAAGCCAACAAAACCCTCTGGACTCTAGCTGTAACTCTCAAATTAGGATATGAGATTAATGACTCAGGTTCACGCTCCAATACATTAATTGTTTGAGAAATGCATCTTTTTATGTTGAGTGCCATCCGCCAAATAACACACAAGAAAAGGAAGAAGAAGAGTGTTGTTGCACAGTTTTCAAAGGAGTCAAAAACCACCAGCAAAACCATAAATACAGCTAAATAAACATAGAATCCAACATGGCGTCCTCCAGAGAGTCGGACCCTCGCCTGTGTATTTTATTACTATGAAGGGTACATGAACTGATTAGGAACACAATGTCATAGGGTCAAAGGTCAAGGTTGTGTGAGGTCATATATATATCAAAAATTGCCTGAACGGGTTGAATGATTTTGACCAAATCAGAGGTGATAGCTCCCTATCAAAGGTAGATAAACTGATCAGGTCACAACCTCATAGGGTCAAAGGTAAAGGTCGTGTGAGGCCGTATATATGAAAAATTGGTTTTTGTGTGCAATATCTTCTGAACAGGTTGAAATACTTTGACCAAATCGCAGGTGAGAACTCCCTATCTAAGGTAAATAAACTCATGAGGTACAAAACCTCATAGGGTCAAAGGTCAAGGTTGTGTGAGGCCGTATATATGAAAATTTGGCTTTTGTGTGCAATATCTCCTGAACGGGTTGAAGGATTTTGACAAAATCAGAGGTCATAACTCCCTATCAAAGGTAAATAAACTCATCACATACACAAGTTCATAGGGTCAGAGGTCAGTGTCATGAGAGGTAATATATATGACCAGTCAGGCATATCCCGCGACGCTCTGCATCGATTTGCAGGGCTTTCTTGTTTCTACAGAGTTTATGTAGGGTGCTGCTGGTTTGGGGTGTTATGTCAGCAGGCAGAGTTTAGGAGTCTGACAGCTGTGGGGAAGAAACTGTTTCGGGACCTGGTAGTCTTAGTCCATAGGCTCCTGTAGCGCTTCCCAGAGGGCAGGAGGGTGAAGAGTCCATTCGATGGGTGACTGGAGTCTGATGGTTTTCCCTGCCCTTTTCAGACACCAAGAGAAAAGGAGAGTAACTTTATTTTGTTTGTGTGATTTTATTTTGTTGTGTGACTACTGGTTAAAGTTCCCTGTTCAATTCATTGCTGTTCCCTGTTAAATTTAAAAAAGAAAAAAGTCTAAAGTTTTGTTTTGACTGGAGAGAACTAAAAAAGGTTACACTGTCTTCTGGTACTAGCTCAAAATAACAAGTGGTGATCGCTGCAGAACCACAAAGGCGGAGCTGCACCAGAAGGTGGAGCTGCACCAGAGTCAGCCCCACCCATTCCAGAATCAGCCCCGCCCATTCCATTAGAGTCAGTCTAATTCCTTCCAGTTGTCAGACTTGATAGCATTCTGGAACCAAAGAGGGTGTTGTAGCTAAAAAATGCGAGATTGAGGACGGAGTTGAGAAGTTAATTGAACAGTTTTTGTAAAGGTTCCATATAATTAAAAATCTAACTTTTGGAACTTTTAATGATGTTATATTGTCATTTCCTCATAAGAAACACGCCAAAGCCATTTTTAGCCTCATTCATGCATTTTCCTCCCATCTCAGCTTCAATTTGGTCTCCTCCCCCGAAGCGGGTCTGGTCTTGGTTCTCAAATCTGGATATTCTGTGAATTTTCTGACAAATTATTTCTGAAATGACTTCTACTGAGACACCGCCAATAAACCATACATCCCATCTCAGAGACACACTGGGCAGCACAATTACATGTAACACCACTTGATTTATAACAGATGTGGTGGTGTAGTGGTTATGGAGTCAGGTTGACATGCTGTTTCGCCTCCCAGTAGTGTAAGTTTTAGGTAGTTTACAACCTCTTTTCTTCATTTCTAGCTACACTTGCCAGTACTATGTTTACAACAATTTACTGGTATACCGTTTAACATATAATGTGTTTATTTATTTATTTATTCGTTTATTTAGCCAGTGTGAGTCCATTTGTGAGCAGAGTTTCAACTAAAATGCTGTTTAGGAACGACCAAATTCAAAGAACTTTTAGCGACATAAATATTTTGCTGAAAATAAACATTACAACTAAAATATGAACAAATTGAATGTGGCTAAATAGACTGCTGATGACCCCACCGAGAATCGAACCAGCATCAGCTGAGGGGAAAGCAAAAACCAACTCAGACGATTTTACCACTAGACTACCAGAGGCCATTCAATAAACCGAAGTGCTGTTAGACACCAGTTTTATTAGACCAGCTGTAGGCAGATATTCGCTAAAAGAAACCTTTTCATTTCGAGATATATTCAGTCTTTGTTATGTAGCAAGTTATATTTATCTTGTTTAATTGGAGCATAGAACATAGCATTAACGACTGTAAACTAGTAACAGCCGTAATTCATGTGGGTCAGGTCAATTTGCGATAAAGTTGAAAACAAAAACGGAAGTCAGTGGGCTAGGCTGAGTTTGCGTGAATGGGCGGGGTGCAGCTCCGCCTTTGTGGTTTTGCAGCAAGCACCCTCTCCAAAATAACCACAGTTTTTTCCCTCAGTGTCATTTGATCTATTTCTTGGGAAGATGGATGGATGGATGGAGATAGCCTTTTTCAATACCAAACTTTCATTACCAAACAAAAATGAACTACAATAAAATTACTGGCACACTAAATTCCAATGGGACTTGAACTCGCCAACTGATCTCCCTTACACGACACCAAACGAGGTGCTTTACTTGATTTGGGAGGGGGGAATAAAAGCAGTAAAACAATAAAACTTTGAACATTACAACACAAAGAGAAAATAAATAATGTTACAGCAATTGCGGAATGCCATCTGCGGGATTCGAACCCGCCGCAACGACCAACCAGTAGGTGTCAAACCATGACTAATGAGTGCAAGCCTTGGCGCTCAGGGACACCCATCAGTATGTGATTGTGAGGCCACAGCACATACGTTTTAGACTGGGTGGGATTCTTATACCCAACAGGAGTCTTCTGCCCGCCTTCTCATTAGAATATGCATAATTTGTGTTTCAGGCACTAGTTAACTAGTGAGCTGCTGCACTGCCACACATGTAAACTGGTGAAATTTCAATTGTTCCACTAGTTAACTAGTGGACAAAAATGGTCAGCTTGTATGTGTTTTTAAATGTAACTAGTTAACTAGTGAGCAAATCCGCACCTCACTAGTTAACTAGTGAGGTGCAGATATGCTCACTAGTTAACTAGTGAGGTACTAGTGAGGTGCAGATATGCTCACTAGTTAACTAGTGAGCATATCTGCACCTCACTAGTTAACTAGTGAGCAAATCCGCACCTCACTAGTTAACTAGTGAGCAAATCTGCACCTCACTAGTTAACTAGTGAGCAAATCCGCACCTCACTAGTTAACTAGTGAGCAAATCCGCACCCTACTAGTTAACTAGTTGGTGTTTTGGGGCCCACTAGTTAACTAGTGAGCATATCTGCACCTTACTAGTTAACTAGTGATGCTTTTTTGCACCTTACTAGTTAACTAGTGGGTGCTTAAGGGTGCACTAGTTAACTAGTGAGCAAATCTGCACCTCACTAGTTAACTAGTGAGCATATCCGCACCTTACTAGTTAACTAGTGGGCGTTTTGGGGCCCACTAGTGAACTAGTGACACTTATTTTGCACCTCACTAGTTAACTAGTGGACATTTGTACCCTCTCTAGTTAACTAGTGAGCAGTTCCGCCTTCACAAGTTTACATGTAAGTGTCACACTGAAGCCACTACTAGTTTACTAGCTGAGGTTCCTCTGGCCAGCATGTTAACTTGTGTGCCGCATGCAAATGTTTGGGGTGGGATTTTGCAAAATTCCACACTGTGATTGGTTGTCATATTTTATTTTAACATAGTGAGCCAATAGAAAGCCTCAATTTGAGAAATTCTCTGCCTCCTAATTAGAATTCTGTGCAACTAGCTAGCTAGTGTGAATGTAGGCTTGAACTAGTTTACTAGTATACATTTATGTCCTCACTAGTTAACTAGTTTGGACGATGGATGCATCAACTAGTTAACTAGTGAGCCTGCTACAATCAACTAGCTAGCTAGTGAGTCATTAATGGTTCACTAGTTAACTAGTGGCACTGCCCTACTCCAACTACTTAACTAGTTAGGAGTTTTGCCTTCACTAGTGAACATGTGGACACTTTGAACTGTCACTAGATAACTAGTGAGACACAAAAACCTTCAACTAGCTGACTGGTATGCATTTTAGCCCTTACTAGTTAACTAGTGAGCCATTTTTGTGTCACCTAGTTAACTAGGAAGCCAAAATGTGTTCACTTGTCAACTAGTGGGCATTTCTTCTGTCACTAGTTAACTGGTGTGCACATTTTGGCCATCACTAGTTAACTAGTGAGACACAAAAACCTTCAACTAGCTGACTGGTATGCATTTTGGCCTTTACTAGTTAACTAGTGAGCCATTTTGTGTCACCTAGTTAACTAGTGAAGCCAAAATGTGTTCACTAGTTAACTAGTGAACATTTCCGTCTCCCACTAGTTAACTGGTGGGCTCATTTTGACCCTGACTAGTTAACTAGTGAGACACAAATACCTTCAACTAGCTGACTGGTATGCATTTTGGCCTTTACTAGTTAACTAATGAGCCATTTTTGTGTCAACTAGTTAACTAGTGAAGGTCAAAATGTGTTCACTAGTTAACTAGCGTGTACAGTTTGACCCTCACTAGTTAACTAGTTGACCTGTTGACAAGATATCAGAATTAATGCACAAGCGGCTGGCCAAATTGGGCAAAGTTAACAAGTGGGATTTTTACATTCAGTAGTCAGCTAGTACGAGTTTTTGTACCTTACTAGTTGACTAGTAAAAACTAAATGTGTTTTAACTAGTTAACTAGTGGACATTGATCTGTCCACTAGTTAACTAGTGAACACACTGAGCAATACTAGTTAACTAGTAAGATATGAAACATTTTAACTAGTTAACTAGAGAGAATTTAGGCCTTACTAGTTAACTAGTTGACATTTAGGCTGTCACTATTTAACTAGTTGACACAAACATGTCTAACTAGTTAACTAGTGGACAGAAATGGCTTACATGTTCATGACAATTCTGGCTGATATCCTGATATCAGAATAAATGCTCATTTGGCTTGCCATATTCTTATGATTTCTGGCCAAGTTTGGCCAATCAGAATTTGAGACGTTTCTGAGTATTTAACCAACATTCCTCAGAAAGCCACGCCATCCTTCAGATACAAAATTGTTTTTAACCCTAATAGGTATCTTATTGTAATGTGTATGAGTGTAAACAATGATTAACTTGTTAAATCAAACGCATAGTGATTTGTGATATAAATGGATCATCGTAAGAACAATATTCATTTCAAATTAATTTATTTAAGCACAGATTATTTAAACACTTGATTTAAACATCTTGTTCATTCATCACATATGATTATTTAACTTACAAGTTGTAAAGCCTTGTAGGATTCGTGTGGATTCACTTTTATTCGGAGTGAGGAATCCAGCAGTCTGGGCAGAGAGAGAAGAGCTTTTGCGGGAGACCTTGACAGTTTATTTACGACTGCGTTGAAGAACAATAAGTGAGCAAAAGGTTGATCTGTGCGTCTGGATCCTCCAGCTGGTGTAACCTTGACTTTGCAGCTCTGGCGTGTATGAAAGGTTACTGTGTCAAGTCGATTACAGTCACAATAAGTTTAGAGCACACATTTGAATATAAATGCCATTTCTCTTCTTTGCAGGACAGGTAATGTTAAATTAAGTAAATTAGGTATGAAAATTTGAAAAGTATAAACACAGGAACTTAATATTAAACATGAAAGATTATTGCCAGTGGAGCAAGGAATGGTAAACAAAGTAATGAAGTGAGGCGGGTGTGGAAAATGTCTGAGAGAAGATAGAGGGAGGTGAAGGTACTAACCCTGATACTCCATCTAGATGATTTAGGACCTGAATTAATTTTGTTAGGATTGTAAACTATTATCAATGGGCTGTTTTAATAGTATGTCATTAATCCGTTCCATACAATGTACACCTAAGTAAAACAATTGTGTTGGATTATGTGTACTTGCTTCCTATAAAGGCTTCTGCTGGTATTCTTGTCATGCTTGCTTAGAATGAAGATTGCTGACACTGGGTGTGGGCGAGACACCGGCTGCTGTCAGTGGCTTGATGCAATCTGCTGGGTTCCTTATATCAGAAATGTTTGACGGATTGTCCATTTTTTTGTTTCTTTTTATACGGCTAACCCCAAAATTCCACTATCTCCGCTCCGCTCCGGCACGAACTCTGCAGCAAAAACGGTCCCGTTGTAGTCAACCAGAGCTGTTCCACTACTGTGCCGTTCCGCCATCCGGCAAAAATAGGATTGATTCTATTTTTGCCGGATGCCGGAGAACCTCTGCAGTCAATCCTGTCTCCGCAGGACAGAAATCCCAACCGCCCAACAGGAAAGGGAGCAAGCACAACTTCCGTTTTTTCACAATAAATCGATAAACAAAAGGCATTTTTTTGTTTCATATGCACAGGTTTAACAACTTTTAACAACTATCAATGGCAGTTGAACTTTAAATGCACAGAAATAAGCCATAAATACAATTTCTACTATCAAAGTACTCACCCTTTGTTGATCCAAACACGTGCTGATATCTCAACACAGATGACAGGCAGGTTAAGCTGTTCTTTTCGATGCTTCTCCCACACAATTACTTGGTTGGATCTAACTTCTGCATTTATTGCTCGGACTGTATCGCGAGATCTCGAAAATCCCGCGCATGCCTGTTTGCACACCTCAGGTCTCCGCACCGGGTCGGAGCCGTTATAGAGTGGGTACAGTATAATTTGAGTTCGGAAGTGGCGGAAAGCGGGGCCGGAGCGGCGATAGTGGAATTTTGGGGTTAGTAAAAAACTTTTTTTTTTTACTTTGCGTGTTTCGGCTAATGACTCTAGCTATCACCAGAGTTCGCCAGTGTTGGTGATGTCACTTCCATTTACTTTTTAATGATTGGCTTAATGAACAGACTGCGGGATTTGGTGCTTAATAAATAAACCGAATTAAATAGAAATCCTGCTGTTGTAGTTTTCTCTGCAGCAACACTTACAGCTTAGCGGTGAGTTACAATCTGCTCATTTTAGTGTGAAAATGTACTCTGCACTGTTCACATTTTCCTTTTAACGTGGTATAAATGATGTAAGTGACAATATAGTCCTCGCTGAAACCAGCAAAGTCTTTAAACGACTTGTTGCTTTTATCAATCTTTCACCTTAAAAGAAGGGACTTTTTGAGCCTGAGCTCCTTTGGATCAGATATTATGTTCCCTGTATGAAATCTGTAATTTTAGAAGTGACGTGCACATGTTTTACTTTTATTACCATAAACCATTTCAAAGCAACCTTTAGGCAGTCGTCTGATTCTCTGACGTGATGGTAACTAAACGAATATTTTGCTTAAGCAGTTATTTTTCTCATTATTTGTTGTTTACCTCGCTTTGCTTCTCACACAGCAATAGAAAGTAAGAGTTTATTTTGTTTATCTATGATCCTAACATCTCTAGCAATTAAAAAAAAGTATTTTACAAACATAAAAATGAAATTGCCCATCCCCAACACAGTTTTAAGCATGAACAAAATGTCATTGTATAGCTGTGTTGTTGTGCTTGATTTATTGTTTTAATTTCCCATTCTCCCCAAACCGGTTTAATTTCTTTGTGCACAAACCTGAGCTCCTCCCTCACACAAAGCTTTTTGTTTCACACTCCGTTATGCAAACACACAATAAAGATCACCAGAACATAAAAAATGCAACCACCAAATGATCCATAAACGGTGATTTATGGGACAAGGCAGGGTGTCAGAAGTTGGACGTGAAATATTCAGCAGTCGTTCCGTATTCAAGGCGGATGTAGAGGTGCGTAGATCTACTACACTGTGCCAGGTTATACACACACTGATGCACTCTATCACCCCAGAGATCGAAGCATGCATGTTAGCTCGTCAAACACTGGCTGGAGGGAAGGCTCATGTGTTAGCGCTGCATTAAAGGCAGCGTCATCAGTTTTCACGCATGTTTAATCACCCTTGTCCTGCCTGTTGGAGGTTATGGGGGTTCTGAGGCAAAATGGGAAAATGCAAGCCAATGCATGCATACAAATAGACCCCCCCATATCCCCCAATGCACAAGAAAATAGACACATTTATAAAAACAGAGCACATGCAGGGCAATCACAGTGAATCCAGTCACAGTTTCTTCTGATGGAATTGAAGTGAAGGATGGTAACCATGTTTTTAAGTTGTATTAAGTATTGAAGAGTTGGGATTTCGCTCAGGGATTAGAGTCCTTCCACAATCTTTTAGTTTTATATGCTCAGCTGCCAAGTTCGATTGCCGCTACAGCTTTCTCCCTCCAACACGCCTTTGACGCGCTGTCATTGCCCTGTTCCTTTCTAGCGCACTGTTTTTAAAATCTTTTCCAATTTGTTACAAAAAATCTAAACCGAATGTGACGACTATTAGTCAAAGTAAACATTTTTATTTTGGCCACACTAGTGGCAGGCCTCTGGGCTTAGTGATGATTATCCACAAACATAAGATGATTGCAGGATGGATTCCTGGAGCCAAAGCGATGACACCGTGGTAACGGCTGCTGAGCATCTGACTTTGCAACGGAGATGGGTTCTTAGAGCCAGATATAATCTGCACAGGCACTGCAGTAGAGCAGAGATGGTACAGACAGGATGTTAGCATACGCTACGGAGGTGGGTGGTGGACAAAAAAAATCCTGGCAGGGCTCTATGTGTATTATTTCTATTGTTTCTCTGTATTATTTCTCTTCTTGGTCCATTAAAAATAGTAAATGGCCTGTACTTCTTAGGGTTCTACAACCCCCCAAGGCACTTCACAAGTCATTCACCCATTCACACACTGGATGGAATGAGCTACGATGCAGCCACATCTGCCTTGGGGCGCAATGAGAGAGGTGAGGTCTGCTGAACACTGGCGACACCGGTACCTCCGACCACTACCATCAGACAAGGCGGGTTGAGTGTCTTGCCCAAGGACACAACAGCAGTCTCTGGTAGGAGCTGGGATTGAACCTGCAACCTTCCGATTACTGGACAACCCCCTCTACCTCCTGAGCTACTGCTCATCCGTTATAACTATTGAAAAAGAGCAGTTATGATAGAAAACAAAACAAAAAAATGAATTTATCTTCTCTAAACAAGCAGTTCTGGTCAACTTTCAAATTCACAGATGAATTAGACTTAGGGCTGGGAAATATAGAAAAGTTGCTATCACAATATTAATTGTCATGTTGTTCAATATTGATATGTATCATGATATAAAGCAAAACACTATGCTGTCAGTCTTTAAATATTCTCTGCTATTTTAAATTGAGATTTGAAGATACCAGAAGGCCCTTTTTTATTTTAAAAGCTGAACATGTCCATTGTTTAAATTATTTTCTAAACACAGCGTAGTAGAAGATTAGTTTTTACCTTGTTTTGCTAACACTGTGGCCTTCATCAGAGCACTGCCGATGTTGGTGGTTTAGTTCCTTCTTTGTTTACACAAAAGAGACGTCCATAGTCACCAAAAATTCTATTACAGTTTTCGATTCACAAAAGAGGTTTTGATCCATCCATCCATTTTCGGCCACTTATCCGAGGTCAGGTCACGGGGGCAGCAGCCCAAGCAGGGAGGCCCAGTCTTCCCTCTCCCCAGCCACTTGGGCCAGCTCCTCTGAGGGAATCCCAAGGTGTTCACTGGCTAGCTGTGAAACATAGTCTTTCTAGGTTTTCTCCTGGTTGTGCGTGCCTGGAAAACGTCACCAGGGAGGCGTCCAGGAGGCATCTTATCTAGATGCCTGAGCCACCTCAATTGGCTCTTCTTGATGTGGAGGAGCAGCTGTTTTTTTTTTTTTTTTAATTTTCACTTCAGGCACTCGAGGAGTACAGACGCTTCCCTCTTTCGCTCCCTTATCTTTTTTCCCAAGGCTCTTTGTCCTGTATGCCCACAGAGCACTTCTCTGCATTTCTTCTGAAAAACTCTATTTTTACTAACCATGGATTTGATGAACTGGTCATTCAATGCGATCGATAAGATTTTTTCAACAATGAGAACAGAGCAGGGGGCTCCCACATGTCCACAGGGGACACACCCGGTGGGATATATGCTGGATTCCTGGAAGGAGTGGAAGATCATATGCCTCTCCCAGCTGTCCACTGAGGACATTGAAGATGTGTGGATAATTGGTCTGATGATCACAGGATTTCTCCTGACTGGAGTGGGAGGATATCTGGTTTTCTGGAAATTTGGGAAGACGGGAGCGATTGGAGGGCGACCCGCACCCACGGATAGCACCGCCCGTGTGGAGACTTCTCAGACCTGCACGTTACTCGAGGTGAATCGTAAGCTGGACAATGTTCTAGCTGTGATACCAGTATTAGTGCGCAAAATGGATGTCATCTCGGAGAGGGTCACTGGACGGTATGGACAAGTTTAAAACCCAAACATGGCTTCACTGAAGGACTGGAAATTATCAGTTTAAAGACTGAAGGCAGAGAGGAAAATTATCTTAGCCTGACCCAAACAAAGTCTTGTTATCCGAATCTGATGCCCTGGTAGCCTTGAGCTGCAAGCAAATGAAACTCCCACGAAGGAATGCAGACAAATGCTATAAAAACCCGACCTACCCCCTCCTGCCTTCGGATTGGTGGAATTCAGCCTGGCGAGGTCATCAACTGGAGGAGTCAATGTGCTCTTTGCTTCTCCCAAGATCTCCCTCCCACCTGTGACTGTACAGTAAATGAGTACCGTAGATGGCTGCTCTCACTGGGGGAAACAGGATCCCAGCCCCCCCTGCCTTCCTATTGGAGTCTCATGTTATGTTGTGTTGTCTGAAGTCTGTTGCATATCTGTCTGAGGTGTTTATTTTTGCAGAGCAAAGCTGCCCTCCTGGTGGAGGATAACTCCTAAGTGCCTTTTTTTCCCTCCACCTGAACCAATCCTCATGTAACCCTCTTATCTCTATAAAGGTAGCGAGACTCGGGTTGCGAATGACCACAGTCACTAATTCTTGTCATGTGTCTTGCCCATGTATGTCTGATCTTTGAATTGTGTGTACTGAAACTCTAATTTCCCTCTGGGATTAATAAAGGATTGATGGATTGGTCTACTCTTAGCCCCTCCCAGCTGACCGAGCTTCACACCCTATCTCTGACAGAGAACCTAGACACCCTGTGGAGAAAACTCATTTCAGCCACGATCTTGTTTTTTCTGTCACTACCCAAAGCTCGTGACCAGAGGTGATGGCTGGAACTTAGATCTATGGACAGAATTTTGGGGAGATGTACTTTTTCCTAAGTAAATTTTTGACCCCTGCACTTCACTGCCCCTAAACAATATTACACTATCTTAAATAGACACTGATTGAGCACTAGGACTAAGCGGAAAACAACTGATTGTATTGAAGTTTCCCATTAGAACTTACTGTAAAGATTTCAACCCCCACCCCCGGTTATCATGCCGATTATGCCCCCCCCCCCCCCCCCCCCCCCCCCCCACACACACACACACACACTTCTGAAGTCAAAACTATGCGTAGATCAACCGGTAAATTGAGAGCTTTGCTTTCCAGCTCAGCTCTCTCTTCACCACGACAGACCGATACAACGGCCACATCAATGCAGACGCAGCACCAATCCGCCTATCGATCTCACGCTCTGCCTTTGCCTCACTCGTGAACAAGACTCCGAGATACTTAAACTCCTCCACTTGAGGCAGGACCTCATCCCTCGCCCAGAGATGGCATTCTACCCTTTTCCGACAAAAGACCCCGGTCTCGGATTTAAAGGAGCCGATTCTCATCCCAGCTGTTTCACACTCGGCTGCGAACCGCTCCAGCGAGAGCCGGAGATGACGTTCTGATGAAGCCAACAGGACCACATCATCTGCAAAAAGCCCTATCCCTAGCCCTCAGGCCACCAGAATGGATCCCTTCAACACCGTGGCTGCGCCTAGGAATCCTGTCCATAAAATGTAAGCATTGCAGGAGAACAGAACTCCATAAAACAGGCATTCAAATATAAATTCTCCAAATGTATCTGCTTGTTTTAAATAATGTCCGAGTCTGTGTCTCTGGTGTCTGGTCTCCCTTGTTAGTTTTGATTGGACTCACCTGTCCCTTGTTACCTCACCCACCTGTTTCCCTGATTATCTTCATGTATTTAAACCCTCTGTTTGTGCTGGTCTGTGTCACATTCTTGTTTTATTTTAGGTCATCCCATCTGCCGTTATTCAGATAAATGCAGTTTTTATTCATCTGCATCCTGTCTGCTCTCATGCAATCGGTTCCTGACAAACAACTCCACTTCATGACAAATAGTGCTTCTTCAAGAATAAACAATGAAAAAAAAGACAAAAACAAACAATATTTAATATTAGTAGAATTTTAAGCAGCTTTAAAGGGAAAAAAACTATCAAAACTGGAAAGTTTTGCTCAGAAAAAAAAACTGAAATTTAGCTATTCATGATCACTTATACGTGTGAAACTCAATAACTGAGATTATGGTGCAAAAGGTCATTTATTCCAGTAATTCATCTTATGAGGTGAGACTAAAATAGGATACAGACTCACTCCATGCAAAGCCAGATGTTTCAAGCCTTTATTTGTAATTACTGTGAAGTTTATGGCTTTCAAAATATGAAAACCTCACATTCAAAATCTGATTTATTAGAAGATTGTAAAAAAAAGTTTACCATTGTAGACCCAAAGTGTCACTCTCTAATCAGCTGATGAATCCAGAACACCAGCAAAGGGTTCAGTCTGAGCCTTTAGGTGGTCTCTCAGTCTGACCTGGATTACTGACGTCGATTTTTGCATCAATTTAATTCAAGTTTATTTATAAAGCGCCAAATCATGACAAGAATCGTCTCAAGGCACTTCACATAGTAAACATTCCAATACAGGTCAGTTCATTAAGCCGATCAGAAAAATATTGCATCAAGTCACTGACTAGTGTCAGAGTCTTTTACAGCAATCATATTCTCATTTTTAATTTTCCCTTGTAGTTAGTTGCAGGGTTCAAGTAAAAAAAGGCTCTACACAATAAAGAATAAGTACATTTTAATGGTTGCATCTACCTCTTTTATACTTATTCGGTTTGCTTAGTTTTTTTTACTTAATCCTGAAACTTTGAGAAATTCTACAATGAAGACAAACTGTGCACGTGACGCCTCAAAAGGCATTTGTGTCATTTATATTTTATGTTTCATTTAAAGTTATTCATTTATATGTATTTAAGTTATAAAGAACAGTGAATTGGTTAAAAATGTTAAATGGGAAGATTTTATTTTGAAGTTGAACTTACTAATAACCTCACTTCCTGCTGGGTTACCTGTATTGGTTAATTTCCTGTTTACTTCCTCTTCCTGGCTGCTCTGAGAGGGAGAGTGGCATGCAATAATGCTATGAGGCTAATCCACAGCCATCCTTTTGGGAATATTGTTCAGGCAACGCCGTGCATGTTTATACTCCATGATGAAGATGTTAGAAAAGCATAAATGGCTGTAGTTGTTAAAAAAAACAATATTTTAATTGTATTTCACAATTATTGATATGTGCATGTTAAAAGGTATTTGAGTGATGGTCATTTTCTTTGCTCAGGTTAATACAATTATGTAAAGTCGTATTTTGAGCTAGTTTGTGACGCAATATTTATGTAAACATGATCATTTTATTCTATTCTGTATTTCTTTTCAATTACAGTTTTCACCGCTTGTCAGATGAAGGTTCTAAGAGTAAAAGGTCAACTCTACTCTGACTCCTGTGTTATTTGACAAAGGTTTAGCTTGGTGTTTACTCAGAGTTGCTACACTCTGCAACAGAACACTACAGTGCAGAATAATTGAAACTGCTGTGCTCTGTGGTTTCACCTTTTTATGTTTCTGAGTGTCAAACAGATGCTTCAGTTCCATTAGGATCAACTCTGCTGTGAAAATGGAAAAGTCATTACATTTATAACTGTTGTTGTTGTTTATTTTTATTATCTAAACAGACTTTTCTGATTGTTCATTTACAAGCATATCTAAATACACGTTCAGTGCGTTATCTCTACGTGGACATTTTCTCAACCTTGGAGTTCTTGGCTTTTCGACCCGCTGCTGCAAAATGTTTTCTAGCTGGGATAAAAATGAAGCCGACTAATCTTACAAGTTCCACTTGACCAACTTTTTGTTGATTCTGAAAAGTTACTGGAGCTTGCAAGGCCACAAGACAAAGGGTCGTATGTCTGTTTGGTAAAAATGGACCAGGAACTGCGAGCGTTCTCCTGAGTTTTACAGTGAACAGTGTGACTGTGAAATGGGCAGCTGAAAACAAAAGCTTTCACAGAATTGCAACCAGATCATTTGTAGCATTTTCCAATATGCAACAAAATATTCTATATTAGGCACAAATATGTTTATGTAATTGGCAGACGCTTTTGTCCAAAGCGGCATACAATTGTTAACCTGTAGGGCATGTTGTGATCTGCGGAGGAAACCCACGCATGCATGGGGAGAACATGCAACTCCATGCAGAAAGACTGCAGCCGAGTTTTGAACCTGCAACCTTCTTGCTGCGGGGCAACAGTGCTAACCACTGGGCCACCATGCAGCCCAAATAAAGCAAAAGTAACTAAAAATATTTGAGTTTTTGTTGCAAAAGTCGTGTTTCTTATTATTTGAAAAAAGTAATTGCTAACAACATAAACTCATTCGCTGCCAGCATTTCTCGCCGTTTTTACTGTTTTTTTAAGAGTCACAGAACGTTGCGCGCTAGGATCACGTCGATGCCAAAAACTACCAAAACAAAGCAGAGACTCACCTCTTACATCAGGAAGAATCCGCACATTTTGAGCGTTATCCGTTCTTTCATAATCCGTTGTTTAATTGTGATCAGCAGAAACTTTTCCATTTCGCGCCTCACTTTTTATACAGCAGCAGCCCAAAACGATCTCCTAACACATGGATGTTCTGCTTCCTGATCACGTGACGTGCAACATATGCGGATGAAGATCGGCTTTAGAGCTGAGATGTTTGCTCTCACGGTGCGGGGGCTCGTCCGACGCCCACACAGTAAAAAAATGCAAATGACGACTTTAGTCGTCATTGGCAGTGAATGAGTTGAGAGGATTTTTTGGTAACGCTTCCTTTTACAGTCCCCTACTGAAAATGCCAAGTACTTACATAGTAATTACACAGTAACTTAAAGTGTAATTATTGTGTAAAGCAATATTTACTGGGAATGATTAATAAAACAAAAATTAGAATTGAACCTGAGCTACACGGTAATAGCTGTTTAAGAACTCAAACAATAATACACTTAACTTCCTATGTAATTACCATCTCGTCTCGGTGTTTCATCAGGCTTTGGTTTTAATTACCAACATTTATCACCTTTAGTATTTATGTTGATTATTGTACTTCTTCCTGCTCTTCCTGTTCTGGGTTCTCATTTTAGTTTTATCAGGTATTTTTTAGCAGATGTTTAACAGTTTTCTTATCAGTTTTAAAATAATTTTTTGCTCTACTACCAGTCAAGTTGCTTAGTGAGGAAGGACGTTTGCAACACCACAACACTGTTATTAAAGGTTTCATCAGAGCATTTAGCTGAGCAACAGGAATAACAGGATGGATCATGATGAAACTTTACGGGGAATCTCAGTAAATATTCATGAAGAAGAAAAAAATCACAGTACTTTCGCAAAAAGAATAATTCCTTTTATTGTCTTGGATGAAAAAGTCACAAAAATACTTTAAAATAATTGATACTGTATAGATGTATTTATTATTATTTATATTATTTATTTATATGATGGTGATGATGATGCAATAGACTGACAGTCTGCCCAGGGTGTAACCTACCTGTGTAGTGGTTCAATAGTTAAATCTTACGTAGGAAACCATCAAAGGTGAGATTCCATAGAAAATATGGAATAAATTTGATGGATCTTTGAATACTACCTTTAAACAGAAGATCTGAACTTTTTATTGCAGGGATTAGGTAACACTTCCTATTAACCCAGAGTCAAAAAGAGAGAGGGAGACAAGTTTTAAAGTTTAACTCATTCACTGCCAGACGTTTCCTGATCGGTAACGGCCTTAGCTGCCAGCGTTTCTCACCGTTTTTACTGTTTTTTAAGAGTCACAGTACATTGCGCGCTAGGATGATGTCGACGCCAAAACAACCAAAACAAAGTGGAGACTCACCTCTTACATCAGGAAGAATCCGCACATTTTGAGCGTTATCCGTTCTTTCATAATCCGTTGTTTAATTGTGATCGGCAGAAGCTTTTCCATTTCGCGCCTCATTTTTTTTACAGCAGCGGCCCAAAACGATCTCCTAACACATGGATGTTCTGCTTCCTGATCACGTGACGTGCAACATATGCGGATGAAGATCGGCTTTAGAGCTGAGATGTTTGCTCTCACGGTGCGGGGGCTCGTCCGACGCCCACACAGTAAAAAAATGCAAATGACGACTTTAGGATTTTTTGGTAACGCTTCCTTTTACAGTCCCCCTACTGAAAATGCCAAGTACTTACATAGTAATTACACAGTAAGTTAAAGTGTAATTATTGTGTAAAGCAGTATTTACTGGGAATGATTAATAAAACAAAAATTAGAATTGAACCTGAGCTACACGGTAATAGCTGTTTAAGAACTCAAACAATAATACACTTAACTTCCTATGTAATTACCATGTAAGTACTTAGTAATTAGGGGTTTGTAAAGGGAAGCAATACCGATTTTTTTTTATATATGGCGCCTCTCATGCTAAAAATTATGAGGCGCTTCACAAGAAACTAAAATATATATATATATATATATATATATATATATATATATATATATATATATATATTAAAACCATAATTAAAATGGAGGAAGCAGAAAATTTTGATATGAAATAAAATTATGATAATAAAAATGAAAAACCCCAAATATTTGAAATTCACAGAAAAAGTAGAGTGAAAATAGTGAGGAGCAGGGGTTCCAGTGAAAGCAGACGAGTCTTCAGGTGTTTCCGATGTAATGTTGCAAGCATATATTTAATTTTATTTGAATAGAATAAAAAAAAGGAACTACTCATCACTACATGAGAAGCAAATATTAAAAATGTGTAAAACAAAACCACAGCTCATCATTTCCCTCCTCATTTCTTCACCAATCTAGTATTTGATTAATTACAAAATGATGATTTTTTTAAAGGACAGCGCTGCTTCAGGGAGGCAGGTTGTTTTTAAACCAATGCTGCTTGCAGAGTTTGCAGAGTTTACTAATTGGTCACTGGGGATGTCTCCAGAGCTGAAGGTGTCTTTGCCATGCTGAATTCGTGTTTATTAGCAAAAATTATACTTGTGATTTTGACACAATTAGCAGAAATTCTGACACTTGCATGCTCTGGGTGCCCTGGGTGGTGGTGGTCATATAAATAGACATCCACCATTAATCAGTCTCCTATTTAAAGACTCTACTGTCGTCCGTGCTTACATGGCACAGAGCAGAGCAGGGATTGGATTTTCCGTTAAGCTTTTGAGACGTTCCACAAAGTAAAAGACTTGTCCTACAGTACACAGAAGCAGAAGTATATCCTTTAGAGTAAAATTTAATAAGCAACGACTTTCAAACAAGTGGCTGCCAAGGTTCTCTTTCCTGTTTTGTTACAGCTTATTGTTTTTGAATCAGGGTGTGAGATCATCTGATATAAAAGTGTTTAGATGCTGGATTTGGAGGATTGCACTAATGTTACATTTTACAAATGAATTTAGACAAAAAGTGGACAAATGGGGGGGAAAAGTTAATTAAAGAGGGACTGCGCTCCATCAGAAAATGTAACTCAACCCCTATAGTCAAGATTTGATTATACACTTTAGTGTAAAGCTCTTTGGAGTCCTTACTCTGAGAGGCGCTATGCAAGTGCGGGTCATTTATCATTAGAAAAAGGCTACGAAAGAGGGCGTTGCCAGGAGGCACAGAGTGTCATGGCCAAGTGTGGGGAATTTCCATCCTGGGAGGGAGGGGGAGTGGGAGGAGACCGTACCGATGACGTGAAACAGTTCCAGCCCCAGCCAATCACAAGTTTAAAATGCAGTAGCTGCTGTTCTGCCACAGGGGGCAGCACTGAGACGTTTTTAGAACTGGATTCTAGATTTAATCAAGTTTACACAAACATGTCAAAAAATGCACTGAAACAGAAATATTGCATTTGTGAAGACACAATTATACAGCTTATAAGCAAAAAATGTTATTTTGGGGGTTAGATACTGTTTAAATGTAAACGTCACTTAGACCAGGTGACAAATGGGTAGTTTCCTTTTTTCTTTAAATTTCTCCTATGTGTTTAATCCTAAAGCTAAAGCCCCAGTTTGTAAAATAAAATAGAAATAAAATATTCCCCTCTTTAGAGACACGCAGTTGGAATTGCATCTATGGTAGCCCACATGCATCAAAAAGGCAATGTGCAAACGCCAACTTTCAAATGTTTGCATGTTTTATTTACTGTTTCTGCTGCTTCCTGCAGCCAGCCCTCTAACCCTGTGAATGTATGTAAAACTCCCTGGCCCTCTAACCCCGGCTTTCCACCGGAGCCGGCAGCAGCACGTTACTGCAACAGCACGTCTTGTTCGCGTAAGCTGCTGCTTGGTCCTTCCCTTGAGAAGCGAAGCAGCAGGGGAGCAGCTGTCACCGACAGAGCACGAAGTCACACGAGTGACTTCGTCAGTAAACACAACAACAAGCAGGAGAAAACTACAACATGGTTTGTGTTTTATGTTCTGTCCGTTCTATAATCGCCAATACGGAGCTGAAAAACAAAGGAGACCGCTAGCTAGGTGATAACTTCTCACAGTTCGCACAGTTAGTAACTTTTTTTAAAAGTAAAGCAACCGGAAGGCAGTACGTTTCTTTATTCTGAAAATCTCGGGAGCTTCTCTCCATTTCCGTGTCCGATTTCCTGTCTTTCCTTCCCCAAAAATGTCGAACTTGACCCGTTTCAGAGGCGTCGCGCGTAGAAAATAGAACCGGCGCGTAAAGGCCGCGACATGCTGCTCCTGAGACGCGGCCGACTCGCTCTGCTGACGGCTCCGATGGAAAAGGTTCTGTTGACCACAGCGGTTCCTATCAGCAGCTATGACGTGCTGCTGACGGCTCCGGTGGAAAGCTGGGGTAACCCTGTGAATGTATGTAAAACTCCCTGGCCCCCTAAGAAAAGAACAAGAAATGGATTACGAGTAAAAACACAGAATGAATGTACAAAAGAGTTTGGTGAGAAATATTAAAAAAGGACCCGTTTGTAAACGTGATTCACAGGAACACGGATAAATGTTACACACTGTGCCTCCAAAGGCTTCTCAGTTTAACACAATTAATAAAAAAAACAAGTGTTTTCATCAAACTTTCAGTGTCCACAGAAATGTGCAAAACAAGCTAGTTTAAAACTTTCTCTTGCATTTGTCCCAAAACCTCAGTCAGTAACACGGTTCGGTACAAAACCAACGACTGGACTATTGTTAGTCTCACCGAACCTCCACACTTCTGCATTTACCTCGGACCTCTGTCCATTACGCACAGAACTCTACTGGTGTGAGAGCCCCTTATTCTGTGTGTAGGGAGCCCTGATGGGATATTTTGTTCTGAAGTGTGTTTCGGTGTGAAAGTTAACGGGATTTTAAATAGTTTGTTAAAGAGCTTTCATTTACAGAAATGTTTTACATCTGGGTTTCCAACGCCGTTCCTATCCAACATGCTTTAGAAATGTTTCAGTCCCTGTACCAACACACCTGATTCAACGGTCAAATCAGACGTGTTAAAACGGAGAAACCTCTAAAACATATTGGATAAGAGCCTCGAGGAGCAGACTTAGAAACTGGATTACGTTCTTTATACGCGGTTTGTGTATACTATCCTGAAAAATCTCTCAGAATTTCATAGCAGTTGCAGCGTTGTTTTTATTTTTTCCCCACTTTTATCATTGTCAGTGTATGTAAGTTAGTATCTACGATCATTTACAAACATAAATATTAGGGATGTGAATCTTAGAGCAACTCACGATTTGATTCGATTCCGATTCTTGGGGTGCCGATTCGATTCAGAATCGATTCTCAATTTAAATCCATTCACAATCAGTATTAAAGGGACTTTACGGAGTTTTGAATTTTGATGCTCGCGATTGCCCCCTCAGGCCAAAAGCATTACGGCAGCTTCAATAGTAGGCTCGTGCACGAGGCGCACATGCTGTACGTGCACACTCCTTAACGAAAATAACAGCTGAGACAGTCCTGTGTATGTGTGTGTGGCCCAGAGGACAGGAGGACACACAGCTAATTAATTAAATAATTTGGTTCTGTACCTTTCTCTTCAGCACAGCCGACAAAGGTTTATGATGGGTCAGTCATCCTGCATGCTCAGATCATTCCCTTCCCTTGCTTGAAAAATTGTTCCAAAATGAAAGTTGAACCCACATCTTTTTTATCTGTGAATTCAATGCCGTTCGGCGAGTCTCAAATAAAAATTTGGGCATCTTACTGTAAAAAAATATACCATTAATGTAAAAAAGAAGCTCTAAATAAACTATGTTCACATCCAGAATCAAACCCAGGACTTCTGTATGAGAGTCTGACGTTTTATTAGGTGAGCTAAAGCGCCAGTGATGTCCTTTGTATCTGTAACATTTATATCCTTGATGACAGCTGAAACAGCGTTCAAAGAACGGTTCGGAGTGAAAATGGCTATTTTGTTACTAATTTGCAGGAAATATCTAGAAGAAAGTTCTACAGAAAGTAGCTAAGGGTCCTCAGAAATGTAGCTAGCTTTGTCACTAGGCGTTAGGAACAGCGACAAAGTGGCACTGCCTCTCTCTCTGCTGCTAAAGCTACGGATAGCAAATGCTACGGGCGATGCCTGAGCGTGAACGCACATGAAGCAGCCTGCTCGACCCGAGCATCTCTCTTTTTCTGTGATTTTACAGAAAAACAGGCAATCACAGTAAAAATGCCAGGGCTCATTCTACAGGACCAGGGCATTGCAGGAGAATGTATGAAGAAGACATTTATTATTTCTGTACATGTTTTGGCTGTCAAACTTCCATAATGCCCTTTTAACAAAGAGTGTCAGCTCCAGGATGAACTACTTTGTTGTACAAGTTAGTTAAAGCTATGGGACATTTTCATTTGACTTTAAACTGGTCATGCTCAAAAACTGCAAATTTCCAATGTAAACTAAAGTGATTCTAAAACTGTAAACAGAAACAATCTTTTGACCAAAAGGCAACATTTACTTTTGCTTACCTTGTAAAATATAACAAATCTGTACTTACCTAACAGTAGCTTTGAAAGTAATACGGTCAAATACTTTTCAAGTATGTGTAGAAACAAGTTACATGAGTAATCCTGAGTACTCATTTATCAACTTAGAATATAAATATGAGAATCTCAAATTTCTGAGTATGGAAAAAATGACATTCAAGTGTCCTCTTATCAGCAGATTCAAACATAAATCATCTCAATGTATGGGACCACAAAAGTAAACGGAGTACTGACTCTCCTAACAAAGATCAAAAAAGTGCATCTCAGACCTGTAACATGCCAAATATTTGAGTTCTTGGACTTGATTCTGAACCTTTGTGAATCGATTCTGAAACTTTATAAATAAGAATCCCGATTCAGAATCGATTTTTTTTTCAGCACCTCTAATAAAAATCACCACCAACAGCAAAATGGACAATTCTTGGTTCATCCAAGGAGGAACTGATAACAACTTTTACAGAGAAACACTTAAAATGGCCAGAAAATGTCTTAAATCAGAGCTGGCTGCAGCATGCTGCTGTTGCACAGCTATTGCTGAGGGTTAGGTGGAAACATCAAGACGAAACTGTCATGAGCTGGGGTGAGTACTCTGCCCATCATCTCACCATCTATGAGTTTTTGCCTGCAGGAAAGGGAGCGCAGCTGATCTTCATCAGCCTGATCAGCTGGGCGGCTTTAAAAGGAGGACGGTTATCCTGACTCGACGCCGGATGATTAACTACTGACTGGTAGTTTCTACACCCTAAAAAATTATTCAGGGGCTTAGTAAATTTCATTATAGTTCTAAGTTAGATTACCTTGATTAAATCTTTAAAAATCACAAAAGTGTTATCTTGAGTTGAAAATACTGAAAAGAATGTTTAAAATTTCAACACCAGTTTTTCAGTTGAACTGAGCTTTTTTGTTCAAGTTTATTTAAAAGAAATAATTCTGTATTTGAATCACAGGGTGCATTATTTAAATCTACTCAATATATCTCAGATAAAGTACTCAAAATAACTGAGACACTGGTATTCATACTTATCATTGTCTTGAACTTTAATTATTAATGGTTCAAAATCAATATAATTTTGTCCCCCAATACTAACATAAAACTTTGAGTAAGACTAATGACCTTTGGCATGTAACGCGCGCGAGGAGCATGGCCTCATGGGAGATTTTCTGCACGTTGAAAGAGACGGACACACGTCCACTGCAGGCTTGTTAACGTTTTCAGGTAAGTGACCAATTCTTACTTTAGCTGTTCTTTTATAACATGTTCTGAAGAAAGCGTTTGTCATGGTGGCTCACTATTCACAGCGTGTTTGTGCACGTTAATTTAAGTTTTTGACCCGTCTTCCAGTCAAGGCGGCTGGAAACCGCGCCCTTTCATCCTTTTACGTTCTGAGTCGCTGTCTGCGTTCCGGGTAATTTTACCGGAATGTCCCGGTACCAGCGACCTGACCGTTTAATCGGGGGCATTTTAGGAACCACGTGAAAGCAGGTGTGCTCAGACATTTCTAGAAAATGGCCCTGCTGAGTCGCGGTGCAGGAGCTGCGGTAGTCACGCGGCCTGACTCACTCAGTCAGGTTGTTCAGGAGGAGATGAACAGACATTACCAATGGCTTTGGTAACTAAGAAGACCTGTCCGCGGAACAGTTCATAGCAGCAACCATGCTGCTTAGCTTTCTTGTTCTATGTGGGGTCTTTTAGAGCATATAAGACGCTGCTTTCAACTTTGTCCCGAACAGGGTCAGTTTTTGAGAGAACGCTGAGAGGACCGCGGGTCAGCAGATTACCTCATCCAGGGCCGGTCCTAAGTACTATGGGGCCTTAAGTAAATTTAGACTCGGGGCCCTACTTCTTTTCAGATCCCAGAAAGTAATGAAAAAAAAAAAGCTTTGGTCCTTTGGGTCAAGACAAAAGTACCATCATTTCCAGTATAGTTACTCCCAATTTACATCAATACATGTTTATTTCAATCCAAGCTAAAATTTCTTATAAGAGATTGATGTTATGGCAGATTCTCAGTGACATGTTTTGTAATGATAAAGTTTTGATTTGTATATTTTCAGCCCCATCTTCACCACCAGGAGAAAAAAATCTGCATCAACTACAAAGTAAAGCAGGTAATTTTACTCAGAGGACTTGATGTGTTAAATTTTGGAATGATATGATATTGTTTTATACAAGCTGAGTATTGGATGTTGATACCACCTAAATATTTATACTGGTTTTGTGGTGGGTTATTTTAGTCATACAAATGCCAAATCTAAATTTTGAGAATTTTTCAGTTCGGTAAATATATTGATGAGTTCATGGTCTGTCATCTAGTGTCACTATCTTTTTATTTATACAGCGTGGTGATGTGATTCAGATTATTTCATTGTACTTTGTTCCATGTTGACTTATTTGTAAGTTGTATCCTCCACCTGAATTGGTAGTGAGTATTGGTTATTCAATCAGTTAATCATACAAAAACTGTGTAAATATGGTTATACACCATTCTGTCATCTTCATACTGTGAGACATATTTTCTCACAATTTTTTAGGTCACGGGTGATGAGATGGCAGTGTAAACTCTGCAAACATGAGGAGTCATCAAAAGTGTCACTACTCAAACATTATCGAGTGAAACATGGTACATTTGGTCATGGCTATTCCATACCCTGTCTTCATTTGAATTGTCCTTGCTCTTTTAAGACATGGGGTGCCTTACGCTCACACTTGTCTAGGTCTCACAGTTCGCATGAAACAGAAGAGTGTGAGGTCCTTCCAACTATTAGATGTAAACTCTGTGACTCTTTTTACCCAAACACAAAAGACTATTTTCAACATCTAAATTCCCATTTGAAAAGCCATGAAACCATAGAGTGTGTTTTTGATGGTTGTGAGTTTAAGACAAACATTTGTGGGACTTATGCAACTCACAGAAGTCGAAAGCACAGATTTTGTTCATGGAAGCACTTTAAAACTAACTTGATTTCAAAGCAAACTGTCAGTACATCTAATGAAATATTCTTACCAGCACTGGAATTAGAAGATCAGGAGGACTTGGATGTCACTATTGAACTTGGTTGTGAAAGGGAAACAACAAATGAAATTTTGAAAAATATTGGTGTGCTCTTGTTAAAACTGGAAAGCATCTATAATGTTTCTGGTAAATGTGTGGATGACTTGGTGGAACAGCTCAATTATATCTGCACATTATCACTTCAGTATATTCCAAAGTCAATAAGTGATATTCTTATTAAGAATAACTGTAATATTGATCAGTCTTTTGTCAGTGAATTGGCTGAAAAAATATGTCACTGTAGTCCTTTATGTGCAGCCCTTAGTCCTGATGGTCCCTTTGCTTCAAGATATAAGAGACAGAAATATTTCAAGGAAAACTTCTGTGTTATTGAACCAGTAGAATACTGTTTGGATCCAGAAAAGAATTCCACTTTCCAGTATGTGCCTATTCTTCAGTCCTTGCAGCTGTTACTGAGTAAAGAAGATGTTAACAGGATATTAACTAGACATTTGAACACTTCACAGTTATCATCTTTCCACGATGGACAATATTTCAAGCAAAACCAACTTTGTGCTATTGAGGACTTAAGTATTTCCCTTGTTCTCTATGTGGATGACTTTGAAATTTGTAATCCACTTGGGACTTCAAGAAAAAAACACAAAGTCACAGCTGTGTACTGGGTACTTGCTGATATACCAACTGAACTGAGATCACAGCTAACATCAATTCAATTGGCTCTCCTGTGTAAGGCAAGTGATGTTAAAACTTTTAGCTATGAAACTGTTCTCGAGCCACTTTTAAAGGATCTCATAACATTAGAGAGAGACGGGATTTTTTGTTCACAGCTTGGTAGATATATCAGGGGCACTGTTTTTTGTGTTTGTGCTGACAATCTTGGCGCTCATTCTCTTAGTGGACTCGTGGAAAGCTTTTCTGGACATTACATCTGTAGATTTTGCCTTGGAGACCATTCAGACTTTCAGCAAAAAGAAGTTCGTTCAGGAGCTTTTCCACCAAGAACGAAAGAGAACTATGATCTACATGTCCAAACCATAAAGGAAAATTCTTCCTCGGTTCATTGTTGTGGTGTGAAGAAAGGTTGTCCATTAACAGGGAAATTAAAATATTTCCATTTTGTCACAGGGTATCCTCCAGATCTTTTGCACGACCTTTTTGAAGGCATAATTCCACTAGAATTAGCATTATGCCTTCATGTGTTTATCCGTAAACGTTACTTTTCCTTAACTGAACTCAATAAGTTCATAACAGAATTTCCTTACAAATGGACCGATAAAACAGATCGCCCCCAAATCATCCCCCTAAATTTTTCCACTCGCAAAAGCATTGGTGGCAACGCACATGAAAATTGGACATTATTGAGACTATTACCTTTTATTATTGGGGAAAAGATTCCCAAAAATGATGAAGCATGGCAAGTTCTTATGACTCTAAAAGATATAACTGAACTTGTTGTGTCCCCTATTCACAGAGAGGAAAGTATTTGCTACTTGGACACACTTATATCTGAACATCGCAACAGGCTATTGGAGGTTTTCCCAGAGCAAAAACTAACTCCAAAACACCATTTTTTGGAGCATTATCCTGACTTGATCAGAGGATTTGGTCCATTAGTAGGCCTCTGGACTATGCGCTTTGAGGCTAAACATAGTTTCTTTAAGAAGGTTGTTAAACACACAAACAGCTTCAGAAATGTACTATTGTCACTTGCCTCAAAGCACCAGATGATGATGGCATACTATTCAGATGGTAATGCATTGAAGCCATCAGTGTGTGTCACTAAAGTATCATCTCTTCCATTGGAACTGCTTGATGTAGAAATACAGCAGTGCCTCAAGGAAGTTTATCCAACACAAGCCTATGTGAATTTGACCAACTCTCTGACTCATCATGGAACTAAATATGCCTCAGGAATGGTTTTGCCTCATGGATCTACTTGTGGCTTACCCGACTTTGTGGAGATTTTACAGATTGTTGTCTTAAGCAATGAATTTCTTTTCATTGTGAAGTTGCTCAACAGCTGGTATGATGAACATTTTAGGGCATTTATTCTGGATCCTTCTGGGAAAATGACCTTAATACATCCCAGAGTACTTGGTGACACTTACCCCTTAACACCATATTGTGTTGAAGGCAAACAAATGGTGTCAATAAAACGTCACATTGTTTGTTAGTGTAAGGGGAAAGACTCAGATACCCCCTTTCTTTTTCTTTCTTTCTTGTGTTTTTTTTTTTCTGCAGATGGACTCCTTTGCCTTGAAAGTAATTTTTGGACAACAGAGTGAGAAGCTTGTGCTCTCTTCAGGAATACCCAGGACTGTTGAGGAGTTGCATGAGACAGTGAGAGAGACATTTGGGCTAGTTGAGGATTTCACATTGCACTATTATGATGACTCATTTGGAGATTTCTTTACACTTCATTCTCCCAACCAAATCAAAGATAGGGGTACAGTCAAAGCTGTGGTCATTCCATCAGTAGTGCTTACATTGATTCCTCAGTGTGAAAATCCCTCAGATGTAAGTTCATTGAATGAAAGTTCAAGCTCTTCAACCTATAAAACCACAAAGGACCAAACAGATGGATCATCTCTGTCTTCAGACAACACTGTCATACTCTCCCCTCTTCAAAGTCCTCTGAAGACTCAATGGCCAGATGAAATTGTCATACCACTTTTCTCTGTGGCAACAGAGACTGTACTGAAAAATGCCAATGAAGTCTTTGTTCAAAATGGCACTGTGCTGAAAAATACTTCAGTCAAGTCAGATATAATGGAAAAATTAGCTGATTATATGTACAGCTACACAGCCTACCCTACTGGCCTTCAGATTGGAGAAGTGGCAGAGGCTCTGGTCAAAAAGCACCCATGTCTGACAGAGCCAGGCAGTCGTAATGGCTGGATGGGATGGATGTATAGTCTTAAATACAAGATGGGAAATTACAGGTCAAAGTTACGAAGTCTTGGAGTTCCAGAGGTTACTTGCAACTCACTGAAGAACAAGCACCCTGATGACAAGGCTCCAGCGAAGAACATAAAGAAGGCGCGGAAAGGAGAAGTGCTGTTTCTGCCACACTATCCAGGACAAGATGGTAAAGAACAGCAAGAGCTGGAGCGACTACAACTGATTGATGAGTGTAAGAAGAAAGACAGCACAGCCATCAAGGATTTAATGTGCAAAACCTTTGCACATAGAAGACATGATATTATCAGCCAACAGCTGAGTGTCAGCAACATCAAGGACAGATGGCCGGCGTTGTTTGACATCTCCCAAGTAAGTGAACATTTAAAGAGATATTCACTTGTAAATAAAATTTGGTCTGTTACATCCCCCATCATAAGTGAGGAAAAACATGTTGCTACCATCCTAGTGATTTTGATGGTCTTGCAGCAGCCAGGTTGCTTTAATTTGTCATAAGACTGTAGAATCGCTAGGAATCTGAATCAAAACCAGAATGGTTCTAATTGAAACCATTCCCAAGCCTAGGGAACAATAAATGCTAGTAATTTCCATTCACTTAACTTGTTTTAGGCTAAGCTAATGTAACCTGACTGAAGAATGACTGGGCTGATTGCAAAGTGCCTTTGTCTCACTTTTTTTTTTGTGCTTTTGGAGCACAAAACGACAGACTAGATTTTACTGAAGAGTGAAGAATAATTTAATATTTTTAAACGTTGGTTATGTATTGTAACCCCAGGCTCTGAGTATAGGCGCAGCCCTTTAAGTGGGTATTCCCCTTGTGCACGCAGCACTTAAGTAATTTAGTCCACGCCCACCTGCTGTGTGGGCCTCACCCTGGTCTAGTATAAGTTACGGTGAGACCAGGAAATCGGCTCTACTGTTTTTCTTCAGCCAGCCAGAAGATGTCCAGGGAGACCATCCGTCTGTGACCATCCTGCCAGACCGGCTACATCATGTCGTATGACCAACATGCCGTCTGCGTGGGCTGCCTCGGTCCTCACCATCGGACCTCGCCCTCACACCTTAATCCTATTGCCGCTCCTGTTAGCTCCTCCCGCCAGAGGAAAAGCAGCGGAGGTCAGCCTTTTTCAAGGCTGATGCTGAGGAGGTGTTCCGCTAAGAGAGAGGTACTCGCTGGAAGAAGCCAGAGGGCAACCTGGCTCCACCTCTTCCCTCCAAGATTATACAATGTCACAGGGAAATAGTGCAAGCAATTCATAACATAAAATTTAGAAGCTTTGTGGAAGATGATACTTTATGTTAAGGCTTTAGTCTGCATACTGAACAACTCCACTTATATGGATTTATGTCTGGATGAGTAAATTAATCGTTTGCATGTTAAAAAAATAAGGTCCAGGTTGCAAAAAATGGTAGTTCCAGTTAAAGATTTTTTTTTAATTGAATCAGAATTTTGACCTTCAGATTTTTTGTCCTTTGTTTTTTGTCCTCTCCCATCCAGGTCAGTGCAGAGTTTCATAGGATCACGACCCTGAACCTTGAACCAAAGTTCATGTCATCGTTGGACTTGTATTCATCCAAACTCCTGTCCTTGTTTCAAGCCAAGAAAGGTGCTGCTGGACAACGCCACAGGGCACAGTTAAATCTTCTGCTTCAGGTAAGGAAGATTGCATTTTCTAACCACAAAAACGTTCCAACACAGCACTTAAGAGGCCCTCCACTAAAAACGGCTTTTCTTAGGGTTCTGTTCAATATTTTAGCTCCACAGGTGTTCTTACCTTGATGGTGGGTGTGAAAACAGGTCAACAACAGAAAAAAATAGTTATGTTTAAGCTAGAAATGGTAAGTCATGTTTTAAATGTGCAAATGTTGCCTCAGTTGAGACTTCCTGTTTTACAGAGTGGAAATTCCATCGAGAAAAAACGAGAAGTCATCATCAGATGTCTCATTGACCATCTGGGAGAGGATCCAAGTGCCTTAATCAAAACCTTTGAGGTTGGTGCAATAAATCTGTTTTAGGAATATTAGTAGTTTTAGCTTGTGAGATCATAGAAAAGTTTTAAGATAATGTTCTAAAGAAAAAAAAACACTTCAAAGCATACAAAAGAATAGCATTTGCTCAAAGATTTTGGAGCACAGTGCCCACATATTATGAGTACCAGTGATGTCATACAAATGAAACTTTGTTTCAATGTTTGGAAATATGTGAGCTTAAAACAGTTGTTTCTCTTTTTAAAGGACAGTGCTGATGCTGTCTTTGTTGAAGAGGCTTTGGCTGAGGAGGTGATGAAGATTTACCTGCTGCAGAATCAAGACAGGTCAGGCGAACCTACTGATGTGGGTATTGTTATTGAAGGCGTTACTGTTCTGGGCAAACTTGGGAATCTGAGCAAAGCCTGTTGCTATCTTTTGGGACTGTGCTATGCTCTGGATCTGAAATATCCCAAGAATCTCAAATGCACATTTGAAGCATTTCAAAAAGTGTTCATGGAGCTGGATACAGGAAACCTTTCTGTCAAGGTTCAAAGACTGAAAAATGACCTCTGTTCATTGTAGACAAAATTTCACAGGGCTGTTCTTAAAGTGTTAGACTTGTTAAGTGACATGTAATGCCCATCAAAAGGTTCAGTTGTGGCATTACATAGTGTTGGCATTCCTGTTCATAAATAATGTTTGTACCCTAAACTGTTTTGTACTAACTTTCCAGATTCACATTAAGGTGTAAATGGGAGAGTATCTTCTGTATGTTTTTTTTCTTTGTTTTTTTAGCGCAATCCTTTTTGAAACCTTTTTATTTAAATTATGGATTTTCTTTGGTCACTCTTTAGTTATAATCTTCCCAATTTTTTGGAATCAAAATAAGATGTTCAAAAACTGTCAGTGCAAATGTTTTTTTTTCAGGATTTATATTTTTTTTGGGATCTTAATTTTATGTTTGTCATTTGACCTTTTCTGAAAAGGTAAAGCACTGCATTCACTTGAGCCACTTTTATTCTTGGTATGGCAGGTACATTTTTCTTGTTGTTGGCATCAATATGCCAGTTTTACAGTTTATCAAGCATGACAATTTGGATGCAATTTTATTATATAAGACTGTTGTGACTGAAATTTTATCCAAGTTTTATCCACTGAATGTAGAACAGATTTCAGCTCATTGTGTTCAGAGAAGGAATCTGCTAAATGTGTGATTAAAAAAAAAGCTGGTTAAAATAAATCATTGTGAACAATGTTGAACTGACGTGGTTCTTTTTTCCTGTGTGTGTGTGTGTGTGTGTGTGTGTGTGTGTGTGTGTGTGTGTGTGTGTGTGTGTGTGTGTGTGTGTGTGTGTGTAAACATTTAATTCTAATTAACGTTTTTGCTTAAGTTAACTTTAAAATATTAAGTAAATTGAACCATTATTTAAAAACAAGTCACTGTAATGGTGTAGGTTATAAGTGCCAAGCATTTCAGCTTTTCCTAATTAATATTTTATGTAGTTTGAACTTTTGGTTACTGTTGTTTTAACGTACATTTTCAATTGTATTTACTCAATTTTGAATGTTACTGTAACATCTTTAATTGTTCATAACAACTTATTCCATTTTAGTTGGATTTAATCTATTAATAAGGTGTATTTAAGAGATGTGATTGTTTTTGCATTTACTTATTATTTTTGAGTGTAAAAGTGTTGCACCAAAATATTTAAGTAATTATCAGTTTTAGTTCTTACAGTGTAGCCCTTCGTGACTTTGAACCTCGTTTTTGACTTTGTGAGATTTTTAACCTGTTTAACTTGAATTTGTTTTCTTGGATACTTACCCTCAGATTTGCTTCACCTCTGGATCCTCACCTGTCTTGGAGAAAAGGATCATTCACCGGTTCGCTGCCTGGACTCCTACTCCTCTCTGCCGTCCCGCTCTCCACCGTGATCTCGCTCCCTCTCCGTTTCCTCGTAATCATCCATTCCACTCACCCACCGGGATTGCTACAATTCTCCTCTGGATATCACCCCGGCTCATCTCCCCTCCACATTCATCCTGAACTTCCGCATCGTAAGTTCTGCCTACAAACATTCGCTTTGGACTACAAATCCCAGTACTCAACTCTGGTTTTCCTCTAGTTGCCACTTCCTGTTTTCACCTTCCACTGGATCACCAGTGCGCCCTCAGTTCTCCTCATCATTTAATACAATTATTGTTTACCTTTTACCTTGCCTCTGAGTCTGATTATGTATGTCTTGGGTTAGACACTTACCCCAAAACACGACAAAAACAAACTCAAACATGTGGCTGCCGAAGCTAACTTTTATTCAAATATCCAGATATGGATCGTTTTAGTTTGATGTGGTGGTTTGTGAACATCAAGTGCAGCGAGTGACTAGTAAGACCAGGGAACGCACACTGATGGTCACATTAACTTAAACAGCATAAAGAAATAAATAACTTTAACATGGGGTCAAAGTGCTTCAGGATCACTGTTGGTGTATGTTTATGTTACTGATGCACAGGAGTCGCGAGTAGGAGGGGGTGCAGGCAGATGATTCATTACAGTGTGGACTAATGTAGACTTGTGTCAAACTCAAAATCTGAATTAGTGCAGATTTGTTGTGCCTTGCAGTTACTTGTGGAAGGAAAAGAGATTCACTGGAAGGGAAATGTTTCAGCATATGATTAATCTGAGGAGCTGGAGAGCGTGGAGAGAAGCTGTGAAGATGCAGCTGTATCAGGATTTGATGTGCAGCCAGCAGAGGCAACACATGCGGCTCCAGAGACGCTTTCGCCACTTCACTGCTGATGTGGGGCACTGAACTCGCTTCAACATCCCAAGCGGTTTCCACTAAAACATGCATAGCGGAGAAGTAAATGCAACGCCGCATTCCTCACGGGGGATGAATTAGAAATGGAAACAAAATGGTGATGTTCCACCAAAAAGCAGATTGTCATTATTTTCCAAAGGAGGCAACCAAACAGTGGGAAGGCAACGTCTCAATCATTCGCTCTTCCATCCGGACGTCAATTTTTAAAATCCCCTCCCGTGCACAAGCTCAGCGTTCTCATTTAATCCTCAACCAGCATAAATCATTCAAATGTTAGCACAAGCTGCCTTGTCGCTTCAGCGCTGTTCTGTCACGAGCTCGGCTTTACCAACTTCAGCAAAAATGTCAGCGGTTGACCTTCAGAAAACAAGGAGGGACACTAACTTCCACCCCAGGCAGATGTTGTGACTGTTCTGCGTGAGGTCGTACATTATTGACGACGGAGACGAGTTACGGTGTCTCGACGTAGCTCTCAAGTGTAATTATGATAACAAAGAACACACGTTCCCCAGGGACGAACTCAGCCTGACAGAAGTGTCAGAAGTTTTTTTGTTACTCAAACTTTTAGATGGAATTGAAGCTTGAAATGAGCAACATTTAGGGGCGTTTTCTTTTTATCGATATGAAGCAGCTGAGCCGTCAGGGCCAGCGCCGGTGCTACTGCCCCAACATGAGGTGCCATACTTGGTTCTGCAGTTAGACACAGAATGAACACATGAAACAAGAGATGTTGTCTGTCGGCAGGCAGGTTCTGGCCTGAGCTCCAAGCAAAGAACCACATCCAGGATTCACCTTGGGAGGACCCCCCTCCTGCTGGTTAAATAAAAAAGATAAAACACTGCAGGGTTATTTTTAAATCCTGACCCTTAACCCTGAAATGAACCGCACACAGGAGAGGAGTCAGTAGGTTTTATGCTGTGTTGTCAGACAGCGGAGAGGAGACATGCCAGAAGCCTCTCCGGGCCTCCGTCACATCAACTCTGCCTGTTCTCTGCTCCACAGTCAGTTTTATTGAAAGACAGGGAAAAATGACAAAGAACCATTCATTACTGTCCACTTTAAGCCGGGTGTACACGGTGCGACTTTTTCACTTTTTTGAGCCGATTTTCCACTCGTGCGAGAATCCACGACATCGGGGCGAGTTTTGCACCGAGCATCGTGTAGTGTACAGGGGGTTACGAGAGGCGATTAACACCACGCGACCAGCTACCGATCAGCAACCGTGAGCTCGCACGGACTTCTGGCGTGTTTGATATTTTGCTCGTCCCTCGTGAGGGTATCTCACTGTTGAAGCGGCGCTGCGACCTAAAAAGTACCAGAACCACTCACGGCGCATGCGCAATCATGCATCAACACCACTCGTCCGCTACTTCCCTAATAACACACGTTGTTCGTTTTTATTTCTACACGTTTTTTTACTCACAAAGATTGTCAAGAAAGCGTGTTTGTCGTGTTCATGTCAAATTAAACTGATCACAAACACAGATTTACTTTCTTTATTTCATTTTCCTCATCCAACCCCCATAAATCCCTGTGTGTCCTCCTGCAGCACTCCCGAAGGACAACAGGCAAGACAAGACAAAAAAGTCTGACGTGTTTTTTAAAAACTGCTATTTCTAACATATTTTTAGGTCCGACGTGTTGCTACCAGACGTACAGTGTGAGCAGCCAGGTCGCATCCGAGAACTGGTTGTGCAGTGTGAGCACATGACTCGTGAGATCTGCCCTGCGAGGAAGTCGTACAGTTTGAGCTGAAGCTGAGTGCTACGAGTGAAAAAGTCGCACAGTGTCCGCACGGCTTTAACCAATTACTGCACTTCTAAGGCGGGACCTGCTCAAGCTACAGAGTTGTCTGCTGAAAGCCAAAAGCTGAATCTTAATTTATGACTGAACGCCAGCACATATGATTACTTATAGAGGAGCATTTAAAACATTAATACGTCAAAATACCTAACAAACACCAAAACAAAAAACAAGGTGTTTTATGGTTCTATTTGCATCCTAGAAGGCTGAGCGTACCAAAAGGGAGAGGGTAGCATTTTTCAGGATTAAGTTCCTGCCAACCTTCATTACCATACCACTTTATTTGTAGAGCGCTTTCAACACGGCATTACAACCGACCAAAGCGCTGCACATAAAAACAATAAATAAAAGCACAAGCCAAAATAGTCGTGTATGTCATATAAAGTAGAAAAGATTAAAAAAAAAAAGTTAAAAGAGCAACGAAATAAAACCAATAGAACAATTAAAACCAGAATAAAAAAACACAAATTTAAATTCGAACAAACAAGGTGGAAAAACTAAGGATGAGTTAATGCTTTATGGTTTGGGAGTTGAAGGCCAGGGAGAAGTCGTGGGTTTTCAGGCGTGGTGGTGCTTGCCTAACCTGAAGAGGCAATGAGTTCCACAATTTTGGGGCACAGACAGAAAAAGCCCTTTCCCCGCGGGTCTTCAAACGTGCCTTAGGGACAGTTAGGAGGAGCTGATCTTCAGAGCTAAGAGCACGAGGAGGGTGGCAGTGATGGAGGAGTTCACACAGATAGGGAAGCGCCTGGCTGTTCAAAGATTTGAATGCAAGAAGCAAAATTTAGAAATTGATCCTGAACTGAACGGGCAACCAGTGGAGTGATTTAAGAGTGGGCGTAATGTGCTGTCTTCTGTCAGCTCGAGTCAGGAACCTTGCTGCAGAATTCTGGACAATCTGAAGTCTGGACAGAGCAGCTTTACTGATGCCGTACAAGCAGGAGTTGGAATATTCCAGCCGAGAAGTGATGAAGGCGTGAATCACAGATTGTAGAAGACGGACACTCAGGATGGGCTTTAGTTTAGAAATTCGCCGGAGGTGGTAAAAGCAGGACCTGACTGTGTTATGGACCGGAGCATCAATCTTCAGAAACGGGTCTATTTTTATTCCAAGGTTGGAAATAGAAGTAACATTAGGAGACAGATAGTGGAGGTCAGGCTGCTGGGTTGCTCTAACATTGTTGGGACTAAAAACAATTAACTCATTAGCTTTGGTTAGCTCAGTTAGCTCGTACGCCTTTCCTCACAGCCCCGCTTAAAACATTGTGTGATGTCTGGGACGTAATTTTGGGGGGGGACGGGTGGGACATGTCCCCCCCACTTTTTCAAAAGGCAGTTTTGGTCCCCTGCACTTTTTTCCGTCCAAAAACAATGTTACGCTCCATTAAATGGATTTGGTTGAGCACTAGGACCGAAACGGAAACCGGTTTACTATTAGACCCGCCCAAAAGCTAATCTATTGGCTCTGCTGATACTTGCTAACGTATTATTGGCTGTTGCTGCTGTCACTCAAGTTGTAAACAGTCAGAACGTGCTCACGTTGTTTTGCTAGTTTGGAGCCGCTATAGGGAACACCGGTACTGAGTCACATCGTCAACTAGACGCTGTGTAATATCAGAGCTCAGCTCAGCTTCCATTACATAACATTTGAATAAGTGTTCATTTGTGAGTCTTTGGTAGTTAGGCACAGCCAGGAGGCAGCATGTCAAGAAAACGAAAAGTGGATATAAGAGACTTCTTTCAAAGTCAAAACGTAAGTTGGAACATGTGACAGACCTGCATTAAGCTCAGACTCACCTCCTCCTTCACAAATATACTCAAAACTAACTTTTACAAACTCATCTCCTCCACATAACTGACTCCTCAGACACAATTTATTCGTATTATTATAATTATTATTTTTTTATTATTACTATTATCATCATAATTATTATTACTAGTAGTAGTAGTAGTAGAAGTGTAACTTCAAAACTCTTATCATTTAACTTTATTGTAAACCTATCTATTGCAATGCATATTTTCACATTAAAAAGCTCTGAAAAATGAACAGTATCATCATCGTCAACAGATTTTTTTAAGCTTAATGTCAAAGATGTACACTTTTCATTAGATTTATCTTATTTTTTCAAATTTTTTTGTGTGTTGAAATGCAACAACTGTTTAAACACTTTTAAGGGAAAAACATATTTAATATGTTTTTATACACTCAAATGTTAGGGTGATGATCATGTGTAAAACATTAGTTCAGCATGTCCTCTAACACAGCAAATGAACAAACGGCCAGATCTCAGGAGGGACCGTTTATGTATAAATAATTTTTATACTTTTGACTAGGCCTGGGAAAGTAACACATTTTGCTGGACGATATTTTGTCCAACAAATTGTTGATGATAAACGATATTGTCAACATTATCTAGACCAAAATAACCACTAATATAATGTTAATATATCATAATAATGCAAGTACACCCTTTAAAATGCAACAAAGAAACCTTCATTTAACATTGAAATGTCCAGAACCAGAACTTCTAAATGAATAAAAATAACAAACAAAAATTAAATAAAAAAGGAATCTCACTCCCTGTTAGAAAATGTTGCACCAAAAACAATAAAAAAAGACCCAAAACAATAAATACAATGGCCTATCCATTGTCAACAGCCAAAACTGCACTTCAATAAGGATGGAAAAATTATTGAGATGGGCATGTGACGTGTCAAGGGGTCTTTACATAACACCCCCCACCCCAAATCTGCACAAGCCTGCTGTGTCCCCCCCACTTCTGAAATCAAAATTTCGTCCCTGGATGTTTGGACCCTTTAGGTGTCAAACTCAGGCCCCGTGACAAATTTAGCCTGCGAGGTCAAATATCCGATCTATATTAGGACTGGTCCGCCGGCCGATTTGCCCCGCAAAGACTACAAATCCCATAGTGCTTTATGGCATTAGCACGTCAGTCGAAGCGCCCCCTCCTTTCTGTTTACGTTCATTAGCATCTACGCTACTACTCGGCGAGTGGTTTAACTCCAGTGTAGTAACACGCTGAAGTCAGAATGACTCTGTAGCTGCTGTAGTTTTTATCTTTCCTCCCCGACACACTGACTAAACTTTGGAGCTGCTCAAATGCTCTCCATCTTTGGCAGCACAAGCACGTGTGAGCAACTGTTGTCTGTGATGAAGATGAACAGAGCAACACAGGAGTCTCACTGATGGCCTCCTTCTTCAGCTCAGAGCCCAACCCCAGACATGCAGGTATCTGATTTACTCCGATGCTCACCTGTTCCAGCAGAGTGGAGCAAACTGAGCTTGAAAATTTGTTTTTTATGCACCGTTTCTGCTCCAAAGCATGAAAGTTAATAGGTGAGATATTGCCTTTTCATTGAAGAAAATTACAATTTTGTTTTTGGCTTTTGTTCTTGGCCTGCGAGATGGGATGAGGATCAGCAACTCCAAATCCAAGACCATGGTTCTCGACCGGAAAAGGGTGGCTTGCCAACTCCGGGTCAGAAGAGAGGTCCTACCTCAAGTGGAGGAGTTTAAGTATCTCGGGGTCTTGTTCACGAGTGAGGGAAGGAGGGATCGGGAGATCGACAGGCGGATTGGATCTGTCGTGGTGAAGAGGGAGCTGAGCCAGAAAGCCAGGCTCTTGATTTACCGGTCGATCTACGTCCCAATCCTCACCTAGGAGTTAGCTGAGGTGGTTTGGGCATCTGGTCAGGATGCCTCCTGGACGCCTCCCTGGGGAGGTGTTTCGGGCATGTCCTGCCGGCAGGAGGCCCCCGGGTCGACCCAGGACACGTTGGAGAGGTTACATCTCCAGTCTGGTCCGGGAACGCCTTGGGGTCCAGCCGGAGGAGCTGGTGGAGGTGGCCGGGGAGAGGACGGTCTGGAGCTGCCTAGTTGGGATGCTGCTCCCGCGACCCGGACCCGGATAAGCGGAGGAAGACGACGACCATGACAACGGCCTGCAAAAAACTATTTAACCCACGTTAAAACAGAAACGGGAAAGACTACAGATAGAAGAATAGAGTGAAAATATCCTTTGAATACATACCACTGATGTGTGCTTTATTTAAAATGGATTTGCTCTTGTGTAATTTGGTTATTCCACATTCCGTGTTACTGAAAAATAAGTTTGTTTCCAAATGAAAAGTTTCAACAGATCTGTAGGTAAAGGAAAATGTGCACATTTGCCGTCACTTTTTCCAAAAGTCTTGATTTTGGTCCGCAACGTCGTCCCAATTTTTCATTTTGGCCCAGTGTGAATTAGTTTGTCACCCCTGTTTCAGATCTGTGTCTCTATTACGAGATATTAAACGCATTATTCAGAGAGTTTCTCTTTAAAAGTTATAAAGAGAATCTTTCTCGTTATGAGATACAGATCCTTTGTTTTTCCCCACCCTGACTGCCGAGATTCATTCTTTGGCACAAAAGATGGATGCCATCAAGGATAGAGTGGACGAATCAGCACAGATTGGGATAGATTAGCGTCCATTATTGGGATTCTGAGAGGTTGAGGACCAACAAACTGCAAGACAGAGAGGAAATCATCTCTGTTTGGCCCCAAAACAATTTCTAATCGGAATCTGGTGTCCTTGAGCCTGCAGGGCTCCAACGAAAACTCCCCCCTCAGAAGATATGTGGAATGTGCCATCGCTATGGCAACTCAACTCTGCATCCTTTCCCAGCCTGGGCGGGGCAGCGGGAAGGCCGCTGAAGCGTCCAGGGTCACTGCAACCCTCCAACCCTCAATGCTCCTCCCCCTATCCACACTGAGGTGACATGCCCTGCTTCATCGTGGCTGCAGGAACTGAAGCGGGGATCCCAACCTACCACCAAACCTAGTGGACACTTATGTTGTGATGTCTGAAGTCTGTTGCATCTCTGTCTGAGGTGTTTTTTGCAGAGCAAAGCTGTCCTCCTGGTGGAGGGTAACTCTGAAGTGCCTTTTTTTCCCTCCACCTGAACCAATCCTCATGTAACCCTCTTATCTCTATTAAGGTAGCGCGACTCAGGGTTGTGAATGACTGCAGTCATCAATTCTTGTCATGTGTCTTGCCCATGTATGTCTGATCTCAGAATTGTGTGTACTGAAACTCCAGTTTCCCTCTGGGATTAATAAAGTATCTTTGATTGATTGATTGACTATGTTTATGTATTTTTATGTTTTTAATGAAATGCATCTAGGGAAAAATAGAAATGAGGAGTTTGGTCGGAGAAAAATAAATAGAAAACATGTTTTCATGTTGATCAGGTTGCAATCGAGCACGCAAACTCCCCCTACTGAAACTTTGAAGGTTTTGTCTTTTATTCTGAAGCTGTGGCGGTAAACACATCACATTTTCATTCATGCAGCTCACTTATTATTCTCTAAAAAAAAACCTGATGATCAGTTTTAGAACGACTGGCTCTGTGATGGAAGGTGGTCCATTTTCACGTGTGGATGAACATCAGTGTAAATAACAGAAGAAACAAACAAAAATAAATCCTTCTTTTTGCCATGATCGACTATAAATATTCTGTAAAGCTTGAGAGGCAACCATTTAAAGCCGTAATTAAAGGGATACCTGCCAAGATGAAACGGCGGCAGCCTGAAACAGCAAATAACCACTTTTACACCTTTTAGCTGGAGTCAAACAAACGGATAAAGTGGGATTTAATGAGCTTGAGATGTGCTGCTGGTTGGATGTTGTTACCTTGAGACAGAGCCAAGCTAGTTATTTTCTCATTTGCTGTCTTGAGTTCAGCTGATTGGGAGCTGGCAGTGGCTTCATATTCAGAGCGTGATATCGTTCTGCTTTAAGAGAAGAAATCTGGCAAGAAAAAAAAAACAGCGTTCTCCGAAATGTTTTAAGAAAGTGAGGCTGTGATTAGAATAAGCAGCATCTCGTCTCGGTGTTTCGTCAGGCTTTGGTTTGAATTACCAACATTTATCACCTTTAGTATTTATGTTGATTATTGTACTTCTTCCTGCTCTTCCTGTTCTGGGATCTCATTTTAGTTTTATCAGGTATTTTTTAGCAAATTTTTAACAGTTTTCTTATCAGTTTTAAAATAATTTTTTGCTCTACAACCAGTCAAGTTGCTTAGTGAGGAAGGACGTTTGCAACACCACAACACTGTTATTAAAGGTTTCATCAGAACATTTAGCTGAGCAACAGGAATAACAGGATGGATCGTGATGAAACTTTACGGGGAATCTCAGTAAATATTCATGAAGAAGAAAAAAATAACAGTACTTTCGTAAAAAAGAATAATTCCTTTTATTGTCTTGGATGAAAAAGTCACAAAAATACTTTAAAATAATAGATGCAGTATAGATTTATTTATTATTATTTATTTTATTATATTATTTATTTATATGATGGTGATGATGATGCAATAGACTGACAGTCTGCCCAGGGTGTAACCTACCTGTGTAGTGGTTCAATAGTTAAATCTTACGTAGGAAACCATCAAAGGTGAGATTCCATAGAAAATATGGAATAAATTTGATGGATTTTTGAATACTACCTTTAAACAGAAGATCGGAACTTTTTATTGCAGGGATTAGGTAACACTTCCTATTAACCCAGAGTCAAAAAGAGAGAGGGAGACAAGTTTAAAAGTTTAACTCATTCACTGCCAGACGTTTCCTGATCGGTAACGGCCTTAGCTGCCAGCGTTTCTCACCGTTTTTACTGTTTTTTAAGAGTCACAGTACATTGCGCGCTAGGATGATGTCGACGCCAAAACAACCAAAACAAAGTGGAGACTCACCTCTTACATCAGGAAGAATCCGCGTGTTTTCGGCGTTTTCCGTTCTTTCATAATCCGTTGTTGAATTGTGATCGGCAGAAGCTTTTTCGGTTCGCGCGTCACTTTTTTTTACAGCAGCGGCCCAAAACGATCTAACACATGGATGTTCTGCTTCCTGATCACGTGACGTGTGATGTATGTGGATGAAGATCTGCTTCAGGGCTGAGATGTTTGTTCTCTCAGCGCAGGGGCTCATTTTGATTTTCAAACAGTAAAAAAATGCAAATGACGACTTTAGTCGTCAATGGCAGTGAATGAGTAAAGAAGATTCATTTCTAAACAATTTAAAACAAGGTTAACTCTAACTCTAAACACTCTATGTGATGAATGGATCTAGGTGTGCATGAGACAAGATGGAGGGTGTAATGTGGAATGTTTTTATCAGAACTCTCGTTTCCAGAGAAGCGTTCATTCTGTGTAGGAGCGAATGCTTTTTTCTAAACTACGGGCGACGGTGACACAGGAGTTAAGTGCTCACCCCGTAATCAGAAGGTTGCAGGTTCGAGCCCCGCTCAGTCTGTCGCTGTCGTTGTGTCCTTGGGCAAGACACTTAACCCACATTGCCTGCTGGTGGTGGTCGGAGGGACCGGTGGCGCCAGTGCTCGGCAGCCTCGCCTCTGTCAGTGCACCCAAGGGCAGCTGTGGCTACATCGTAGCTCATCCCCACCAGTGTACGAATGTGTGTGTGAATGGGTGAATGACTGATTTTGTTGTAAAGCGCCTTGAGGGGTTCCAGGACTCTAGAAGGCGCTATATCAAATACAGGCCATTTACCATTTAAACTACAGTCGGAGTTTCAAAAACCACATTCAGACGCTATCGTGCCGTGCCACTTACCCTTGACGGAGACCTCCATTGTAGATCCAGAATGCCAGGTTCTCAAACCCCCCTTTGGTACCGGAGCCGGTGAAACAACGTACGGTACGACAGACTAGTCTTGGGATTGCCTCCATGTAAGCGACAGTTGTTTGACAGCGTCAGCTGGACCCTGAAGGGTCAGTGAGTTCAGCTTTTACTCTGAAGGAGCGTTCATTCAGGTGTAGCTTGCAACAGGTTTTATTTTCCAGCTGGTCAAGGTTCTTTGTGGTTAAAAAAGTTACGAGTGGCCGGCTCACAACTCTAGAACGTTTGAACTGAGTTAAGGGTGACATGGGAATTATTTTTATAATTCAGATGTTTTGATTTATGGTCGAATAAGAATGTGACACCAAAATAAACGCCGCACAGACTATGCCACGCGTCAGAAAGGAAAGCTCTGATTAGAAAGGCAAAGGAATGTGTCGTGATTTTAACATTACGTGTGATCAGTCTAGTGTGTAGTTTAAAGTTATATTACTTATTAAAATAATATCATAGGATTATAATATCAAGTAATTAATATCCTCATTTCACAGATTGATCAAACATTAAGCTTTACATGATTATTTGGACTAACAAAGTTATTTGATTATTATTTAATAGTTCTTGGTCTTCTTTCTTCTTGAGCTGTAGGGGGAGGCAAATAGCTAGTTAAACAGTTTAGATGCAGAGGCATCAAGGGCCTTGAGCAATATCTCACGGAGATAAGTCCTTCATGAATAGAGAGGGGAAAACAGTCCCTTCATGACGCTACACCTGTATGCCTGGAGATGGGCACCAGCCCCATGACCCTGTTTTGACAAGCGGGTACAGATAATGAATCAATGAATGAAAGAAACTATTGCATAAAAACAATTCCTTCTTTATTTGACACTATACTGTTGTTTACGTAATTAGACCGCAGTTCGATTTAAAAAAAAAACCCACAATTTTCTAAATGTCTAAGCACCTACTTTAAGAACTGCACAAATTCATCATAATTAACCTTTAAATTCTGACCCTTTGTTTAAATTCAATTCAATTCAAAAATACTTTATTAATCACAGAGGGAAATTGATTATCAAAATCAATTAAACGTATCGACTGAATGTATGTCTCTGACGTCATTTTATTTGATTTTGTTCCACTCTGAGTTCAGAAAGTTTCCCAGGATCAGTAGATAAAAAATAAAGCTCCACGTTTATCATGAAGAGGTGCATGGTCACAAATAATGCCAGGATATCACTGGGCTGTGATTAACCGGACAGGGGCAAGTCTAATTGGGTGGTCTGGGGTAGCACATGCCACCATTGGAATCTGATTGCCCCCCCCCCCCCCCCCCCCCAGGTTAGTTCAATTTAAGTTAACTTTACATTGTCCACAAATGGCTTGGGGTTATAGTCCCCAAAACAATAGATGGCAGCATCCACATTTTTACATTGGTCTTTGGAAGCCCTGCCCACTGGAACATCTCTGCATTATTATTTTTTCATATTGACATAAATAGTATTAAGTAGAGTCCCAGTCCCACTCCACTCCAGTTTGGTGGAAGTGGCTTGTTAACAACCACAACACAGCTCTAAGAAGAAAAAAAAACAACATAGGAGCCACCCATGCTTAAAAAATGCCCCACCTGGGCCACCCCAATTTAAAAGGGTTGGACACGCCCCTGCATCTGGAGGAATGTTAAGTTCAAATAACTTGTCTTCATAGCCAGACGGTTGAAAAACAAACTGCAACTGTTGTGCTTTTGTCTGTTGCAGTTCAGTCATAAAATATGTTAATTATGTTCCCACTTGTTGAACATTTTTCTTTTGTATTGCCAATCTTTCCCAAAGTTGCGTCACATTTCTGGTACTTTCTGATTTATTTTCCAGACAGGTTCCAGAAACATATTCTGTAAAACTGAGAGTCTTAACTAAGGTTCAGCAGCATTTACTACGTTACAAACTCTGTTCCTGTGTTGTAGCCAACAGACAGCCCACTCAGACACTGGCTTAAGTAAACCCCAAAGGTTAATGAGCAACAACATGATGTTTTATCCCCTCAAAGCAGAATAAACAGTTTTTTGTTTTAAACTGTTTGTGAAAACAGACCAGATTCTTCTCTGGAATGTCTGTGGAACCAGAATTATGTCTTCATAACCTAATTTTCAAGCAATTTAACTTGTTCCTGATGTTCAAAAGAGTGCGTATTGTGTTAAATAAGAGTTCATGAAACTTTACTCATTCACTGCCAATGACGACTAGTCGTCATTTGTATGTTTTTACTGTGTAGGCGTCGGACGAGCCCCCGCGCCTACAAAACAACCATCTCAGCTCTAAAGCTGATTTTCATCCGCATACGTCACACGTCACGTGATCAGGAAGCAGAACATCCATGTGTTAGGAGATCGTTTTGGGCTGCGGCTGTAAGAAAAGTGAGGCGCAAACCGGAAAAGCGTCTGCCGATCACAATTCAACAACGGATTATGAAAGAACGGATAACGCTTGAAACGCGCGCATTCTTCCTGATGTAAGAGGTGAGTCTCCGCTTTGTTTTGGTTGTTTTGGCGTCGACATCATCATAGCGCACAACGTTCTTTCACTCTTAAAAAAACAGTAAAAACTGTGAGAAACGCTGGCAGCGAATGGCTTTACTGATCAGGAAACGTCTGGCAGCGAATGAGTTAACATGTGGATAATAAATGAAACTTTGAGCATGTATACAATGTTTTGTATCTTGACGCATATCATATATATCTTCGTTCATTACTCATCACTTCCAACAACCAGCGCAATTTACATTCCAGTAACTTCAAGAGACAGTGTGTCGTTTTTACCATCAATTTCTGGAAATATCCATCAAACTGTTGAAAATGAATGAAATGATGCTCAGCTGTTGAAAAATATTGGCGGCTTCGTAACATTTAACCATAAAAATCAAGTCTAAACTACATCGGAGTGGGTCGAAGTCTCTGGGCATGCCATTTTGGATGCCATGTTTCCTACTACGGGAGCCTATGAGGACAAAATGCATTTACTGATTTGTAGCAAAAGGTTACAAAACTTTGTCATTCTTAAATGTTGTTTGACACATTCACCTCTTCACTTGTTGCCAGTGATGAAAAGGAGTCTGACGTGCTCATTATTTTGCAAAAGTTTGCACTCCCCAGTGCTTTTTGACCCCAATGGGCATCCGTTGGTAAGGGCAAACACACTGCTTGCTTGCAACGATATGGATGAATAAACGTTAAATAAAATATCAGAGAAATAATTCATTAAAAATAGATGTGATGTTTAAAATAGTCAAAATGAGAAAAGTAAAAATTTGATTTCTAGAATAAAATTGAAATGTTGTGTTTAGAAACCAGATTCATGAAAAATCAGACACGAAGTATTTTCTCTTTCCTACTTCTGTTGCCATGTCCACAAGACACCAGAAGCTAATAAATTAATTCAGACATGCTGTCTGATAAAGTTTAGGGAAAGTGTTATTTAGAGATATGGGTGTTGGTTTTACTTGTTGTGAAGGATTAAAATGATGCTGTTATGGAAGAAGTCGGGAGAAATGACCTCCTGTCTAGTAAATGCCTCTTCATTTATAGTTCAGGCTGTAAAAAAATCCACCCAGAATCCTCGTTTAAAATAACAAGAATAAATACAGGAGGTTTGGTTTCTCAGGCTGATCTTCTAACATCTGCACCACTTTTAAAATTAAAGCTGCTAAAGCGAATCTACAGAACGAGCATGGACGTAATTTTGGGGGTGGACAGGGGGGACATGTCCCCCCACTTTTTCCAAAGTCAAGTTTTGACCCCTGCACTTTTTACCATCCAAAAACAATATTACGCTATATTAAATTGACACTGGTTGAGCTCTAGGACCAAGCGGAAAACAATCGTTTTTGTTGAAGCCTGTTTCCCATTAGAGCATACCGTGAAGATACCCCCGTGTCCCCCCCACTTCTAAAGTGAAAATTACATCCATGAGAACGAGCCAGGTGTTAAACACAAACACGGCCACAGAACACTCACCTCTCCTCTCGGGTATCCTCCCTGAGACGCTTCTGCTGGAACCGTAAACGAGTTTCTGCAAAACATGTTTTCTAGGGTCAAACGTCTTCTGTTTATCTTTCACCAAATACAATATTTACTAAGACATCACAATATAACTATAGACACATTACTTGTCTTTGTGTGTGTGTGTATGTGTGTGTGTGTGTGTGTGTGTGTGTTTGTGTGTGTGTGTGTGTGTGTGTGTGTGTGTGTGTGTGTGTGTGTGTGTGTGTGTGTGTGTGTGTGTGTGTGTGTGTGTGTCTTTGTCTGCCTGCACTGTCTTCTCGATCCCCAGTGAGTCGTGGAGGATGGCTGCTTATACTGAGCCAGGATTCTCTGGAGGTTTCTTCCTGTTAAAAGGGAGTTTTCCTCTCCACTGTCGTTGCATGCTTGCTTAGTATGAGGATTGCTGTAGAGTCACTGACACTAGTCAGTGACTTGATGCAATTTGCTGGGTTCCTTATATAGGAAACATTATTTCTGATTGGCTTAATGAACTGTGAATTGGAATGTTTATTATGTGAAGTGCCTTGAGACGACTCTTGTCGTGATTTGGCGCTATATAAATAAACTTGAATTGAATTGAATTGAATTGTTGTCCGTGACTTCAAACGGCGCTTTTCTTTTCGGAACTCTGGTAGTTTGTCCTAAAGCTGAAGTGGTAGCAGCCGGCTGTTTCTCCTTCTCTGATGTTGCTGAGCGGAGAACCTCTCACACCGGTGGTATTCTGTTGCAAAATATGTGAGTGTGAGAGGGAAGCGTGGCGGTTCGGAGTGACGACAACTGTCCGATAGCTGCTTTTGGTCCCAAACGTGTTGTTGGTGGAGGTTTTTAGACAAATGCAAGAGAACCTTATTTATTTTTAATTTGTTTGTTTAATCTCCGCAACATATTTACAGATCTATACGATGTTAGAACATTAAGAAGCATGAAAAACATGTTTTACACTCATTTGTTTTCCTACTTTGGTGTAACAGCTTTAACAAAGTTTTTTATGTTGTTGAAATATTGCCATTCTAAGGTTAATCTTGACACTTCTTGCTAAAACTGGAGAATTTGAAGGATGATGATCATATATATTGAGAAAGGTCAAGGGTCACTGAACATGCTGATCATTCAGGGTGAAATTGCTCTGCTCAGTTTGGGAAACACTTTCTAAAGGAGTAAGTCATAGAAGAAGGCAGCAGGTGTCACGGCAGGAACTCCAATTAAAGATGAATTCCTTCTGGTCCCGTCTGTCAGCTTCCTTCCAACTTTATGTTCATGTGGAAGTAAAATATCCCAGAATGCTCCCGTTAGCAGAAAGAACCTGTAACAAATAGACGTGTTATTCCCTTCCCTTCTTTCTGATTTCTCCCTTTTCGTCCACCCTTAACGTTCCATCGTTGTCTCTCGGTGAGAGCTTTATTGTTAAATATTGATCGGAGTTGAGATTGAGGGGCTTAGAGGGAGACAGCCAGCCAGTCTGCAGCCAGCGGAGAAACGAGCAGCTTTCCGTCTGGGCATGGCAGCAGATGTCTGCAACGTAGCACCAGGGCAAATACAGAGAGCACTCTACGAGACACACACACACACACACACACACACACACACACACACACACACTGCTACACCCTCCAAACTGTGTAAGCACGATAGTGATTTGGTCTCTTTCACATTAGGCAGTAATTGGCAGGAGGCTGGACCAGGCTATCACTTATCTTGTCACTGAGCAATTGTTATGGGAAATGGAAGTTTTGTGTGTGTGTGTGTGTGTGTGTGTGTGTGTGTGTGTATGTGTGTGTGTGTGTGTCCAGGCAGCAGATGGAAGTCCTTGCTAATTGGGTGGAGATCAGTGGGGGAGTTTGGAGCAGACTGACCCGGGGCCGGGCCACCGCTCCTGGGCTTGGCTCACTCCCACCCCTGGAACCGTGGCTGCTTTTCTGGCTACTGGCACCGCTCTTCTCTCCATCACTTCATCTGCCAACCAGAAGAGCCTGGTTGTTAAACCTCGACTTTCTTCTGGATTTTCCTCTCACAAACCCTTTTTCTGGTCATTTTCTTCCCGTTTGTCTCTTGTATCGTAGTTTGCGCCGCATAGAGTGTCTGCTTGAACTTTTTGTATTCAATTAATATTTATATATTTCTTTTTTTGATGTATTCTTTCATTTCTTTATTATCTGCCCCAAAACATCCCTAGCTTTGGAAGTACATTGAAAAGAAACATCTTAATATCATGAATATATTTGAAAACATATAAAAGTTGCCTGGTCGCTCATATTTTAATTGCTTACATCCTCATTATGCGCAGTATTTAATGATGCACGTTCTCGCGACAGGGCAGGACAGCCGGCTCCATCGGGTCAATTTCAGATCGCATGGTCAGATCGGAGCATCCCTGTTTAACAAAGTTTAGGTGTAATTTTCACATTTGTGACTCAAAAACGCTATTCTCAATTTAGTAAATTTATTAACTCATTCGCTGCCGGCGTTTCTCGCCGTTTTTACTGTTTTTTCAAGAGTGAAAGAACGTTGCGCGCTATGATGATGTCGACGCCAAAACAACCAAAACAAAGCGGAGACTCACCTCTTACATCAGGAAGAATCCGAGTGTTTCGAGCTTTATCCGTTCTTTCATAATCCGTTGTTGAATTGTGATCGGCAGACGCTTTTCCGGTTCCCGCCTCACTTTTTTTTACAGCAGCGGCCCAAAACGATCTCCTAACACATGGATGTTCTGCTTCCTGATCACGTGACGTGTGACGTACGCAGATGAAGATCGGCTTTTGAGCTGAGATGTTTGTTCTCACGGTGCGGGGGCTCGTCCGACGCCCACACAGTAAAAAAAAAATGCAAATGACGACTTTAGTCGTCAATGGCAGTGAATGAGTTAAAATAAAATCATGCATAGAGAAATCCAAACTCACATTTATGAGACTCTAATATAGATTTGATAAAGACGACTAAGATATGAAACAGAATATCTCTGGTGTGGAACATCCTCATGCTGAGTCAAACATTTTCATTATCCAACGGATTTAGAGCTGACATCAAAATCCAGCCCTTTCTTCTGTTTTGCCTACTCGGTATGTTAGGATGTGCAGCAGTTATTAGGTCGATTCAATCTGTTTCCATTGATTTCGTCTCCTGCACTGAAGACTCAGAGGATGCCTTGTTTTCTCATCAGGACGTTACTTGTGTGCTGATGTCAGTTTTGATGTGTGTTTCTTCCACAATGAATGAAGAGATGAAGAAGACACTAGTGAGAGCAGCCATGTTGTCTGGTTTAGAGACGACGCCCACAAAGAAAAGACAGGAAACAGTACTGGAGGTGGCAGAGCTCAAGATGCTGAGGTTCTCTTTGGAAGTGAGGAGGAAAAGATCAGGAATGAGTGCCTTAGAGGGACAGCTCATGTTAGATGCTTAGAAAGAAGAAGAAGAAAAGATTTTTTGTTTATGTAGCGCCTCTCAAGATAAAAATCACGAGGCGATAAAGTCAGAGAGGCGTGACTGGCTGAGAGCTAGATCGATACGCGGATTGGTGCGTCTGCAGTGATGCGGGCGTTGTACCGATCTGTTGTGGTGAAGAGAGAGCTGAGCCAGAAGGCAAAGCTCTTGATTTACTGGTTGACTAACGTTCCTACCCTCACCTATGGTCACGAGCTTTGGGTAGTGTCCGAAAGAACGAGATCGCGGATACGAGCGGCCAAAATAGGTTTTCTCTGCAGGGAGTCTGGGCTCTGTCTTAGAGATAGGGTGAGAAGCTCGGTCATCTGGGAGGGGCTTGGAGTAGACCCGCTGCTCCTCCACATCGAGAAGAGCCAGTTGAGGTGGATTGGAGATCTGGTTGGGATGCCTTTCCGTCTTTCGTCTTCCCTCATTCAGCGAACGGCAGATTAAAACCCCCCAAAACGGTGTGAAATAGTTTTATCACCACACACGTCTTTTCATATTTTTGTATTTTAAAAGCCAAATCTTTATATTCGAAGAGTAATGATGTCAAGAAACAACGTAGTTTAGGGGGATTGTTTCAGGATGTTTTGGGAAAATCTGTATCTGTTGGGACAAATAAGTTAAAATTCAACTATTTCTTTCTGCGACGCAATTTTCACAAATCAAGTTATTTAGCATTGCAAGGCCTGTTTTCTTAGTGCACTTTTACAATATGAACGTGAACTTGAGTCAATTCCTGCATGATCTTCTACACATCAAGTACACAACAAAGCTCTGGAACCAAAGCAACCCCAAAAACTGCAGGAAATAAATCAATAACCACATATGTTCGACGTGCAAAAAAAACACGTCATCTCTGAGTGACTATCTTGAGTTTTGAACTTTGTTTCTGTTGGAGGAATTTGATACGGTTTCAACACCCACCTTCTCTGAGATTAAATAATCCTGCAAAAGCAGAATTATTTGACTCTGGCTTCCTGCACTCCTGGTTCCCCTCCCACATGGCTGGAGCTCACAGCTGGAGGCTCGTATGTGTGTGTGTGTGTGTGTGTGTGTGTGTGTGTGTGTGTGTGTGTGTGTGTGTGTGTGTGTGTGTGTGTGTGTGTGTGTGTGTGTGTGTGTGTGAGTGTACGGGGTGGGTGGGCGGTTGTATGCTTGGATACGTCTGAGTACTCTGTTATTATTTGATGGCACCCCGTGTGCATGTATCCATTATTCATGCCATGCCGAAGGGGCAACTTTGGGCAAGAGCATGCCTGGACCCCTCATTGTGTGACAGCGTCGTGTGTGTGTGTGAGTTTGTGTGTGTGTGCATACAAATATGCTTATTTAGATGTGTGTGGTTCACTCTAGAGAAGATTAACTCTCATTCTGCCAGTATCAAGCTGGTCAAAAGTGACACTTGCAGAAAATCACAGGGTCCAAGATGGCAGCTGGGAAGATGGTGTGTGTGTGTGTGTGTGTGTGTGTGTGTGTGTGTGTGTGTGTGTGTGTGTGTGTGTGTGTGTGTGTGTGTGTGTGTGTCATATGACTTCCAGTCAATGAAAATAGATTTGAACAGGCTCTGGTTCCTCTCAGACCTCTCTGCTCAGCCGTCTCCACACAGTGCCACAAACACATTGGCATGGTAGGCACAGAATATATTCCATCAGTCGTTTTCTGGAGTCTCTGGGACGCGGACTTCATTTGAGAGACAGACGCTCAGCTTGGCGTTCCTATAGGATTAACTCAGCGTGCGGCACTGTTACGGTTAAATCGTATGACGGCTTAATGCCTTGACTTGACATAAAAAACAAACGCGTCTCACCGCGGGGCATTTCCTTCTGAATTAGCAATCTAACCTGATGATTACTCTTTAACCGATTTGTCCCCTAAACACTTCTAATGCTTTTAAAATGCCCTCCAATCAGCCGTTTTTAGTTACATCTCCAGAACCAGAAGTCACAGTTTTAAAGCTTAGGGAAATAAAGGTAAAGCCTAAACCTTGGCTCTATTTAAATGCCTCTATGAAAAATGGCAACACCTTTGACTACTGATAATTTACAGGACACCAGGTGATCTGGGAGGCGTTTAGCTAAGCATCAGATATCACCCACAGGACGACCTATTGCTGCCCGTACCATATTTCTCCCCCTCCCCTGCTTTAAGGGCACTCGGCGGGGTGCTCAGGCTCAGCAGCAGGAAGGAATTCAGGTTGTCACACCCTCCATTTCTCCCGCTGAAGTATGCTCTAACCGTCTGCATTAACTACATGTCCAGTATGTTAAGTACCACTTCTAATTAGTTCTAAAACATCCTTTTCTAATGCAGTCAGCTAGATCTTGTGAATTATGCATTTCATTTGAAAGATATGAGTTCAGGACTGAGGACAGTTTGGCTGTATTGATTTTGGAGGGCAGGAAAATCCGTTTCTCTCTGCTTCTGAAATGGACTAAAGCCTGCAAATAAGTCAGCGGATGCTTTTATAGGAGCCGTCTCTTTTTACTGTGTCATTAACTGGACGATGGAGCAGCAGTCTATCCTCGGAGGAGGGTTGTTTAATTCCAGATGGCCCTGTGAGGTTCAGGTTTTAGATGACTTCATCCGTGCTACGACACACTGTGGATGTTTAAGGAAAACGGCTCTCAGTGATGTCTTTTTTGGTCTCACGTTGTGTCATTTGTTTGAAGAGCACTAAAACAGCACGTCATGAATGAAGTTAGTGCTGTTAAAGGGTGCTTATAAGAGTAGACCTCTTACTTAGAGATGGGTATCGAATTCGGTACTTTTTAAGGTACCGACCGAATTCCATAGTACCGACTGAGCACCGATTCACGTCATTTGAAACGGTGACTCGTTTCGGTACCCGTCCTTCATAACGAGAACGTTCCTAGAAAGCTGCGCATGCACAAGAGCGTTATGTCGTCGGTCGCTGCGAGCGAGTTGTAAACAGAGCAGCATGGTAGAAAGAACGCACGCTAAAGCTTGGGTCCACTTCACTAAATGTGATGGGTAACTGGGCGATGATGAAACCAGTGTCAATGATCTAAGTGAGGCATCATCATCTTAATCTGCTCCGGTAGGTAAATAAAATGTTTAAGATAACGTTAGCTTGATATATTAGCTTCCGTTCCGCTAATGGTGCGTTCGCTTTCTCCTCGGAACTCCGAATTTCCGACTGGAAGAACATGAACGCGCTGTAAAGCTTGGCTTCACTTTATTAAATGCGACGGGTGATTGGGTGAAGATGAAACCAGCGACAACGATCTAAGTGTGAGGCATCATTGTTTTAATCTGCTCCAGCAGCTAAATAAACTGTTTAAGATAACGTTAGCTTGGTATGTTAGCTTCCACTTCCACCATTGTTATCAGCTAATGGTGCGTTCGCTTTCTCCTCGGAACTCCGAATTTCCGACTAGAAGAACATGAATGCACTCTAAAGTTTGGCTTCACTTTACTAAATGCGACGGGTGATTGGGTGAAGATGAAACCAGCTCAACGATCTAAGTGTGAGGCATCATCGTTTTAATCTGCTCCAGCAGCTAAATAAACTGTTTAAGATAACGTTAGCTTGATATGTTAGCTTCCATGGCCACCGTTGTTATCAGCTAATGGTGCGTTCGCTTTCTCCTCGGAAATTCTAACTTCCCAGTAGGAAAAATCAAAGAAAAAGGACGGCAAAAGGAATGAAGATACACAGTAAATTTAGTTCACAGTAAAGATGTTTGCTTCAGTTTAATTATCAGCTTATAAAACTACAAGGACGATGTTAAAATACAAACAGTTGTATGTTATTTATCGTGATATTTGGGCCGTGCGGAGGCGCGGTGGAGGGGCGTGGTTGTTAAAATGACGCAATTTTGATGTGCAAACCTCGCAGACGCGTCAAGCATAAACCAAGCTTAACGGATCGCTCTGTGCTTGCTTCACTGTTGCTCACGTTTCTTTAGCTCGCCTCGTTTTCTGTTTAATATTTAAAGTAACTGTTGTCGTAACGTGCGTGGTGCATTTGACAAGACAGAGCTGAAAACGGCCTGTGCTGCGTCTCTCTCTCTCTCTCTCTCTCTCTCTCTCTCTCTCTCTCTCTCTCCATTCATGCACTTAAATATTAATGTTCTGATTTTACTGGAAAACTTGTTCTGTAATAGTTTCTTTACTATTGTGATCAAAAACATTTAATCTCAATTCTGCGGCTGCTCTGTAAACAAGTTTCAAGTGAACAACACACATAGCAACTTCTGATCAATCCTTATCAATTTCAGACTTGAAATAATGTATTGATGTAAACCACGCCCACTTCCGGTTAAATTACACCCACTGCCGGATTAAGCCACGCCCATTCCGAGTACAGATACAGATAATTTAGATGGTTGAACAGATACAGATGGCGGTGTACTCTCTCGTGCCTAGTATATAGTACATTGCAGAAAAAGTTACATAAAAGCCCAAATATTGTGCAAAACAGCCATTTGCATGCATGGATCTACACACAGAAGGCAGAGCACGTTGTGGATGTTTCAGTGGAATCTGGCAGGACAGACCGGAGACATATGTTATACCATCTGACACACACACACACACACACACACACACACACACACACACACAAACAAACACACACACACACACACACACAGCAGGTCATTCTAACACATCTGTCCACTTAAATGAAGAAAACCAACAACAGTGTGACGAGATGTTTGACCAGGTCATCGTTGAGTTCACTGATTTTACTGTTTACAGTAAAAACCAACTGGTTTCCTTTGCTTTGTGTCGCACACAGCCACTTACTTCACCATCATCTGGGCACAGATGTGGAAAGGTGAGGTCAGCTGACGTTAAATGAGCTTAAATGAGAACAGCAATGAAAAGACTGTTGCTGTTATCGCAACAATCACGACTCGTTTTCAGACGGTTTGACATGAAAACTGATCAGTATGCAGCCCGCTGTCTGAAGCCTGGATTAGAATGTTTTCTTCTTCCTGTTAGATCCGATTAAACTTCATTTAACTGATAGTAAAATGATTTTTTTCAGCATAACAACTTACTCTTCTTGGATGTCACCATTTGCGCTCCAGTGCCATCTGTTTACATACCACTGGGATGCTTCAGTTGTATGCATGCATGTGTGTCTGTGTGCGCCACGGATCCTCCAACAAGCTCATCTGGAGGCAATGTGTCAGTGCCATTGACCCCTGTGTTTCCCATCTGGCTGGTACACACACTCAGCCAGCAGTGACAGCTGTTCAATCAGGGAACCATCGCTCTGCAACACACACACACACACACACACACACACACACACACACACACACACACACACACACACACACACACACACACACACACACACACACACAAACTAGTGCCGAAACACAAACATGCACTATCACACACACACCAAAAGAAAATGCAGAGCAGGGAAATAAAACCCACTTTAAGAAGTTTTTCATATTTTCATTTTAAGTTGACGAAAGTCTGTAAAGGAAGGAAGTTCCTGTAAATAAGGAGTCGTGTCCAGCTGTGATTTTAAACCAAAGGAGTTCAGAAAACGGAGTTTATTTCATCTCTGATGCCTTTTTATGTACCGTTCAAAAGGAGGCGGGTGAGGGAGGAGAGGTGGGCAGCTGAAGGCAGCTCTCACAACGGACTTCGTTTCCAGTGGAAGACTTAAATCTGTGTGTCATGTTGCGCTTTCAATTATTCAAAAGTGGAATTTTTGTGCTGATGTGAAGAGGACCAACCTCATCCTCAAGAGTCCATCTGAAATAAACCCCTCACACACACACACACACACACACACACACACACACACACACACACACACACACACACACACACACACACACACACCTGCCTCATAAAATATCCAAAGCGCCCTCCAGGCAGAAGACTCTGAAGTGATCTCCACACTGACAGGACGGTGTCTAAGGTCACTTTTAAGACTCTTTTTGTTGTTGTTTATCTTGTTTAAATGTGTTTCTGTTCATTTCTCACGTTTAAAAACATTTAACTTCTAGTTTAGAGAAGACTTCCTGTAAATAAACAGAAAAGTTTTTTTTTACATTTGAGATCTGGTTTCTTTTTGAACAACATGGCAGTTCTGGGGGTGGGCCACTGGGGAATTGGCCTCCCCAGAGGTTCCCCTGTCCCGCCACTCATCCGTCCTCTCTGTGATGATCAGATTGTACGCGAATGCAAATCCAAGTCCAAACACTAGTGGCACTAATGAGCCAAATATTAAATGTGTAAAGATGTTTGACTATCACTTGGCCATATTTTAAATATTGTGGCCCCTTGATGGGCCCCATCGCCAGAAAAATCATAGATCCACCACTGGTTTCTACACACTTTCGTTCAGAAACTGTTTTTTTTTTTTTTTTTCAGATGTGGGGTCCTACTTGTGTTTTTTTTTGTCTTTTACATTTTTCTTCCATCATCATATATAAAAAATACATTATGTTAACATCTTACTGCATTTTAATTATTCCGTTTTAACCCTTTAAGACCTGCCATAGAACAAGTTCGGCAGAATTTATATTTACATTTTTACATGCTGTGCTGCCATTTGTTGGAGGCTTTCAACTTGCTATACATCAATACAACCCTTACATTCTATATTATACTAATATATGTGAAATGATCATAGCAACTAAATATTTAGCTAAAAAATGCAATAATCCATACAGAAACTGGAAATGGTGTTTTGTTTTTACATATTTTTCATTATACAGAAATGCCACACCTTTATCCCTCAAAATTGTCAATGAAAAAAAGTTGCACACACTCGTTTCAAACAACAACAAATTTATTTGAAGTGCCTCTATAAAATAGTTTCTGAGATAAACTCATTTATATAAACTGTAGGATAAACAAAAACATAAATAATAATAATCGGCAGGAGTCTAATATCTCCTCCTTGAACCGTCACCTTATCGTGGTGGAGGAGTTTGAGTGCCCTAATGATCCTAGGAGCTATGTTGTCTGGGGCACTTAGTGCCCCTGGTAGGGTCTCCCATGACAAATTGGTCTTAGGTGAAGGGTGAGACAAAGAACGATTCGAAGGATCTTTCATGGCGGTTAAAACGAAGAGTCGGAGTACCCGGCCCGGAGGGTTACCGGGGTCCCACCCTGGAGCCAGGCCTGGGGTTGGGGCCCGTGAGCGAGCGCCTGGTGGCCGGGCTTTCGCCCATGGGGCCCGGCCGGGCCCAGCCCGAACCGGATACATGGGCTCGTCCAACTGTGGACCCACCACCCGCAGGAGGAACATGAAGGGTCCGGTGCAATGCGAATCGGGTGGCAGACCGAGGCGGGAGCCTTGGCGGTCCAATCCCCGGACAAGAAAACTAGTTTTTGGGACATGGAACGTCACCTCGCTGGCGGGGAAGGAGCCGGAGCTTGTGGCAGAGGTTGAGCGGTACCGGCTAGATATAGTCGGACTCACCTCGACACATTGCATTGGCTCTGGAACCCGAGACCTGGAGAGGGGTTGGACACTCTACTTTGCTGGAGTTGCTCCGGATGAGAGGCGGAGGGCTGGGGTTGGCTTTTTGTTAGCCCCGAGACTCTCTGCCTGTGTGTTGGGGTTTACCCCGGGGGACAAGAGGGTAGCTTCCTTGCGCCTTCGGGTCGGGGAACGGGTCCTGACTGTTGTTTGTGCTTATGGGCCAAATATCAGTTCAGAGTACCTACCCTTTTTGGAGTCCCTGGGACGAGTGCTAGATAGTGCTCCATCAGGGGACTCCATTGTCCTGCTGGGGGACTTCAATGCTCACGTGGGCAATGACAGCTTGACCTGGAGGGGTGTGATTGGGAGGAACGGCCCACCTAATCTGAACTCGAGCGGTGTTTTGTTATTGGACTTCTGTGCAAGCCGCAGTTTGGCCATAACGAACACCATGTTCGAACATAAGGATGCCCACCGGTACACTTGGTACCAGGGCAGCCTAGGTCACAGGTCGATGATAGATTTTGTAGTCGTATCATCTGACCTGCGGCCGTATGTTTTGGACACCCGAGTGAAGAGAGGGACGGAGCTGTCAACTGATCACCACCTGGTGGTGAGTTGGATCAGATGGCAAGGGAACATGCCACGTAGACCTGGCAGACCCAAACGCATAGTGAGGGTCTGCTGGGAACGCCTGGCAGAAGAACCTGTCAAGACGGTCTTCAACTCCCACCTCCGGCAGAGCTTTGACCACATCCCGAGAGCAGTGGGGGACATTGAGTCCGAGTGGGCCTTGTTCCACTCTGCGATTGTCGAGGCGGCTGTTGCTAGCTGTGGTCGTAAGGTGGCCGGTGCCAGTCGTGGTGGCAACCCCCGTACCCGCTGGTGGACACCAGAGGTTCGGGGAGCCGTCAGGCTGAAGAAGGAGGCCTACAGGGCGTGGCTGGTCTGTGGGTCTCCGGAGGCAGCAGACAGGTACCGGATAGCCAAGCGGGGTGCAGCAGTGGCAGTTGCCGAGGCAAAATCTCGGGCGTGGGAGGAGTTTGGTGAGGCCATGGAGAAAGACTATCGATCGGCTCCAAAGAGGTTCTGGCAAACTGTCCGGCGCCTCAGGAGAGGAAGGCAGCAACTCGCTCACACTGTTTACAGTGGGGATGGGGAGCTGCTGACGTCAACTGAGGCCATAGTCGGACGGTGGAAGGAATACTTTGAGGAGCTCCTCAATCCCACCAATGCGCATTCCGAGGAGGAACCAGAGCTGGGAGGCCTGGGGATGGACTGTCCGATCTCGGGGGCAGAAGTTGCTGAGGTAGTCAAACAACTACACAGCGGCGGAGCCCCGGGGGCGGATGAGGTTCGTCCTGGGTATCTCAAGGCTATGGATGTTGTAGGGCTGTCATGGTTGACACGTCTCTACAACATTGCGTGGTCATCGGGGGCAGTTCCTAGGGAGTGGCAGACCGGGGTGGTGGTCCCCATCTTTAAGAAGGGTGACCTGAGGGTGTGTTCCAACTATAGGGGGATCACACTCCTCAGCCTCCCTGGAAAGGTCTACTCCAAGGTACTGGAGAGGAGGGTCCGATCGATAGTTGAATCTCAGATAGAGGAGGAGCAATGTGGTTTTCGTCCTGGCCGTGGAACTGTGGACCAGCTCTATGCCCTTGCAAGGGTGATGGAGGGGGCATGGGAGTTTGCCCAACCAATCCACATGTGCTTTGTGGATTTGGAGAAGGCTTATGACTGTGTCCCCAGGGGCACCCTGTGGGGGACGCTCCAGGAGTATGGGGTGGGTGGCTTTCTGTTAAGGGCCATTCAGTCCCTTTACCAGAGGAGCGTGAGTTTGGTCCACATAGCCGGTAGTAAGTCGGACCTGTTCCCAGTGAGGGTTGGACTCCGCCAGGGCTGCCCTTTGTCACCGGTTCTGTTCATCACTTTTATGGACAGAATTTCTAGACGCAGCTGTGGTGTGGAGTGTGTCGAGTTTGGTGGCAGGAGAATCTCGTCTCTGCTTTTTGCGGATGATGTGGTCCTCCTAGCTTCATCCAGCTCTGACCTTCAGCTCTTGCTGGGTAGGTTCGCGGCCGAATGTGAAGCGGTTGGGATGAGGATCAGCACCTCCAAATCTGAGACCATGGTTCTCGACCGGAAAAGGGTGGCTTGCCACCTCCGGGTCGGGGGAGAGGTCCTACCTCAAGTGGAGGAGTTTAAGTATCTCGGGGTCTTGTTCACAAGTGAGGGTAGGAGGGATCGGGAGATCGACAGGCGGATTGGTTCGGCGTCTGCAGTGATGCGGACGCTGAGCCGATCTGTCGTGGGGAAGAGGGAGCTGAGCCAGAAAGCCAGGCTCTAGATTTACCGGTCGATCTACGTCCCAATCCTCACCTATGGTCATGAGCTTTGGGTAATGACCGAAAGAACGAGATCGCGGATACAAGCGGCCGAAATGAGTTTCCTCCGTAGGGTGGCCGGGCTCAGCCTTAGAGATAGGGTGAGGAGCTCGGACATTCGGGAGGGACTCGGAGTAGAACCGCTGCTCCTCCGGATCGAAAGGAGCCAGTTGAGGTGGTTTGGGCATCTGGTCAGGATGCCTCCTGGACGCCTCCCCGGGGAGGTGTTTCGGGCATGTCCTGCCGGCAGAAGGCCCCCGGGTCGACCCAGGACACGTTGGAGAGGTTACATCTCCAATCTGGTCCGGGAACGCCTTGGGGTCCTGCCGGAGGAGCTGGTGGACAAGGCCGGGGAGAGGACGGCCTGGAGCTCCCTAGTTGGGATGCTGCCCCCGCGACCCGGACCCGGATAAGCGGAGGAAGACGACGACGACGAGGAGTCGAATATAATAATGTTGAATATTTGTCTCTAATCCTCCAGTAGTATGTAGTTTTCCTTTTCTCTCACTAATAATAATAACAATAATAAAAAACACTGCATGAATTTATACGTGAGGAAACAGAAACTTGAAACATCCGACGCTGTAATGCGTCAACCACTTCGAGGACGGAGGATGGACCGTTTGGAGGGTCCGTGATTCATCAAAACGTACGTAGTGGTGTGTGTGTGTGTGTGTGTGTGTGTGTGTGTGTGTGTGTGTGTGTGTCGGGAGTTTGTAGTGGGTGTGTAAGATGTGTTTGTCTAAACGTATTATTGCGAAAAGGGACGAGAAAAAGCCGAAAGACTGGGACTACAAAAAACTACAATTCTGGGGGAAAACTACGTAAAAGCAGGTGATTGGGCGAGTGATAATCATGTGACAGTTCACGATGACAACGTGATGACGTTTATTCTAGCCTGTGAAGCCTGTGAGCTGCAGATCAGAGCAAAACGGCATCTGTGTGAGAATGAAAACGCTTCTCTTATTTGCGCATTTTGGTTGTTTTTTGCGAACTCTTTAGCGGAAATACGCCGCGCTCTGGAACGTGTTCAGTGTGTGAGATTGAAGTGTAAGTCCTCTGGTTTTACATGCAAAAAAATTAATAATAAAAGTCCCATCTTATATAGTTTCAGTTCTACAAGCATTCGAACACAGAAATGCAAATGTGAGCGCCGGTGACCCCGCCGTTCTTAAAGCGTTAGTCTTTATTTTACTGAACCTTAAAGGTGTGGTATACTCGTTTATTCAACACATGTGCAGTGTTTTCTAGTTTATATTGGTGCCTTATAAGTCATTAAATTGCATGAATAAAAATGTTTATGCAGGAGATAGATGTAGGAGACTGTTTTCATGTTCAGCCTGCATGAAAAACTCAGTGACTGATCATATAGTCTTTTTACTTAACCGCACCTTTAATTGCAAAAAAGAGATCAATGAAAAAGTACTCAACATCTCCTAAAGATGAACATATTTAATTTAAATTAATATTACATGTATATCAATATGATAATTGTTTTATATTAATACTTTATTGCTCCAAATGAAGAAATAAGGCATCAAGCATTCTTTAGTAGAAGTTCAGTGGTTGATTATATGGATCTGATGTGGAAAGTCAAGTTACGTGATTGATTAAGCATAATCCATTTTCACAGTTGAGCCTGTTTTGGGTTTCATGCATGGAATCAAGCATACGTAGGCCATATTTTAAAGGGACTATATCAGGGGTGTCAAATATGCGGCTGTGGATGGTTGTGTAAACTTTATTTTCATACTTTACAGTGTAGAGTGAAAATAAACTTATCATTGTGAGCAAGTTTTCTCTGTAATGAGTTTAAATAAAACAAAGCTGCGCTCAAGGCTCACACAAGAACTTGAATCACATCCTGAAGTTGGCCGCCACTCAGGACGTGACTTCTGATGTTGATGTGCTGGTGAAAGCTAAAAGATGTAAAGTAAAATGAGTCGAAGATACTTTAAGTGCTGCATGAAACTGATCTAGCCATGTGATCTGTAAGCTCTTTTAATCACTAAGGAATGTTTTTTTATTGATTGACTGATTTTTTTCAAATTTTTAAGTACACTTCAGGTGTTGTACTTGTACTATTTTGGATACACTGTCCTCAGGCTCCAGCCTTGTTTTATATTGATCGTATTAAAACAAATAAAACAATCTGAAGTTGTTTTTAATTTACCGGTCCGGCCCACTTGGGACTAGATTTCTCGCAATGTGGCCCCTGAGCTAAAATGAGTTTGACACCCCTGGACTATATGGAAGTTTGACAGCCAAAACATGTATAGAAATAATAAATGTCTTCTTCATACATTCTCCTGCAATGCCCTGGTCCTGTAGAATGAGCCCTGGCATTTTTACTGTGATTGCCTGTTTTTCTGTAAAATCACAGAAAAAGAGAGATGCTCGGGTCGAGGAGGCTGCTTCATTATCGCGTCAGACCCGTGCCACAACCCGTGCACGCGCATTGGGTCCACAGCGCGCGTGTGAACGGGACTCACGAGCGAAAATATACATGGCAGCGCGCGCGTGAACGGGACTCGCGAGCGAAAATATACATGGCGAGAGGACATTTGTGCACTGAGAGGGAGCAAACTGTGTCTGTGAGCGCACAAGGATGTGCACAAGTGACAAACCTGCGTGCGCGCGTTGCCAACGAGCACACGGCAGAGGAAAACGTGCGCGCGCGGCAGCCTCTCTTGCTTTAGTAAATCCTTACTTTGGTTAAATAAATCCGTTGTTGAACCCCCACTCCTCTGTTTGGTCTCCTTTCTTATTACAGCCCACCACTTCCAGTCTGGGTTGTAACAATCTGCAGACAGATTTCTGAGTATCTCCTCCTTTGGTACACAGATCCTCACTGAGCCATGTACTGTGAACAAATAGTTTCTCCGTGATATTATCCAGCAAGGTCCCGTTTTTGTCAAAACAAGGGTGAGGTAATGAAAAAATAGAAATATTTCAATAAATTAACATTAAAATTATTTATATGCATAATTAAAATAAAAAAACATGTTTTGAAATATATAAAGTGCACCAAACTTGACTCAGTCCATTCAACAATTCTAAATGGACAATTATGTAACTCATCAATTAATTATTTGAAAGGAAAATTAGTCAATTAAAGGCTGAAAAAAATAAACAATACATTAATGAGGCAAGAACTTTTTAAGCTTGAGCATACCTACACCCACAAGTCTATTTTTACCTGGTTAAAACCATCTAGCTTATGTGCACTTTTTAAAACACTGCCCAGCAAACATTCGGACGTCTAATGACAGTTGAACGGTCACAACTGTAAAATAATATCACAGGAATTAGGAAAGAATAATATGACATCAACTCTATGTTACTTGGCCGGACTTGAACCTGGATCCTCCAGAGTGAGAGTCACCCACTCTCCCAGCTGAGCTATCACAGCAGCTGCTGAATTTCAGATTTTTTTTATATAGATAGGTAGAGAGTAAAGTGCGGGGTAAACTAACCAATCCGAGGGCAGGGAAGATCTGCCACAGGCCACGCCTCCAGAGTGCCAAAAGCCTTCACAGCCGAGCGAGCGGAATTAGAAACCGAGCGCGCAGAGGCTGCCGAGCGCGCAGAGAGGCTGCCGCGCGCGCACGTTTTCCTCTGCCGTGTGCTCGTTGGCAACGCGCGCACGCAGGTTTGTCACTTGTGCACATTCTTGTGCGCTCACAGACACAGTTTGCTCCCTCTCAGTGCACAAATGACCTCTCGCCATGTATATTTTCGCTCGCGAGTCCCGTTCACACGCGCGCTGTGGACCCAATGCGCGTGCACGGGTTGTGGCACGCTTTAAACGCCATTCTTCATGCGCGTTCACGCTCAGGCATAGCCCGTAGCATTTGCTATCTGTAGCTTTAGCAGCAGAGAGAGAGGCAGTGCCACTTTGTCGCTGTTCCTAACGCCTAGTGACAAAGCTAGCTATATTTCTGAGGACCCTTAGCTACTTTCTGTAGAACTTTCTTCTAGATATTTCCTGCTAATTAGCAACAAAATAACCATTTTCACTCCGAACCGTCCTTTGGTTTGACGTTGTTTTAGCTGTCATCAAGGATATAAATGTTACAGATACATTTAATGTTACTGGTGCTTTAGCTCACTTAATAAGATTGATTCTCAGGCAGAAGACTTAGGTCGATTCCAGGTGGGTACATAGTTTACTTGACGTTTCTCTTTTACATTAATGGTATATTTTTTTACAGTAAGACACCCAAACTTTTATTTGAGATTCGCCGAACGGCATTGAATTCAGAGATAAAAAAGATGTGGGTTCAACTTTCATTTTTGAACAATTTTTCAAGCAAGGGAAGGGAATGATCTGAGCATGCAGGAGGACTGACCCATCATAAGCCTCTGTCGGCTGTGCTGAAGAGAAAGGTACAAAACCAAATTATTTAATTAATAAGCTGCGCATTCTCCTGTCTTCCGGGCCACACACACACACACACACACACACACACACACACACACACACACACTGCACGTTCGGCTGGCCGACGAGAAAGTGCAGCTGCAGAGACAGAGGCACATTATTTTTATTAATTTGCTGTGTTCTTCTGTCCTCCGGGCCACACACACACACACACCCACACACACACACACACACACACACACACACACACACACACACACACACACACACGACTGTCTCAGCTGTTATTTTCGTTAAGGAGTGTGCACGTACAGCATGCGCGCCTCGTGCACGAGCCTACCATTGAAACTGCTGTTATGCTTTTGGCCTGAGGGGGCAGTAGCGAGCATAAAAATTCAAAAGTCCGAAAAGTCCCTTTAACGCTGGAGAAGATGCTTTCTATTAAAACGCCTCCAGATTAAGAGGATGGAAAGATGCTGAAGTTCCAACTCCCCAAAGTCTTCCTCACCTCACCTTTTCAGCACTGAAATGAAGAAATCTAATTGGGAACGATTAAAAACCAACTGCTGCACCGAACTGCTGGATAAATGCTATACACGTGTCACTTGTAATCACATAAAACTCAAATCTGCTCATGTACCAGGCAATTAGTGGTGTTGTTATTACACAAATCATTGCTTGACATCTCGTTTGGATGTGTGATCGACGGGATTTTCTCTACTGCGTTTAATTGCCGCCACCTGCCAGGAGCCGGCGTGCGAGCTCAGGCCGAATCAAAGAGCTGCTTTTCACCGAAGGCAGTGACACGGGTAGTCTCATCCAGCCAGAAATGAAATGACCACCCAGCGATGTCATATCTGTAATAACAAAGGAATCAACGGCAGAAGCAGATCTCATGTAAAAAAGAGAGAATAAATAATGTATTTTCTGAGAGGGAGACATGAGCTGTCTGTGTCCTTAACAATGACATTTTTCATGATATCATCTCGACCAATCAGCAGCAGCTCTGACATCCCCGCTGCAGAGATTTGTCAAGTTTACAATTTCTGTGTGTAACTGTATAATAAACAAGCAGTGAGACATTTCTATGGGAGCTTCTCCTGTCCAGGGAGACACGAGGACATTCACAAGCCGAGACTAGCTTTACAAATAAACAAGAAGGTGCTTTACTTCATCCGACTACCTGTTAACGACACAGTAGAACAAATCCAGGAATGCAAAAGTCATATCGGAGCTGATTTTAGTAAATGAAAGTAAAAATAGTCTGCCCTGTTTTTCGTCTCACCGTATCTCACATCCGCCAGACCTGAAAGGGAGTTCTGTGGATTAAAAGACATTTCCAGTAAAATATGAATTAATACTTCTCCTCTGTAAATATTTAACACCACTTAAACTCACAGCTCCCCGCTGGGCTCAGCCTGGAAGTGTCTGGAGACTGTCGGAACGGGGAACCGGAGGAGGGAACGGCTTGAATTAAGCCCAAATTCAATTAACTCAGAGCACCGGCTCTGTGGTGTCCGGGGAAATCAATTAGATTGAATAAACACATCATGGTGGATGTCTTCATGCACTGTGCAGTAAATTGTGTACAACATACTGTATTTATGTGCACACGCTGAAGAAGAAGTAAGAAAAAAAAACCATCAGGGAGCATCCCCAGGTGATAGCTCTGAGATGTTAAGATGGACAAGAGACACTGCTTCCAACTCTACTTTTCTTTAACTGATAATGCTATTTACAGAGGTAAATATATCTGGAACTGTGCTGCTCTGGGTGGCTGCATGTTGGAGTAGCTCTGTTGACTATATGTAAGTTTTGCCTTTTCTTGGACATTTTTTCTTCTAGTTTCTCAAGAAAAACAGTATTTTTGGACATTTTACTTTCTGTTTCTGGTGCTGTGAAGCTTGGAGGATTTTTACTGCTATTTGTTAGCTTTTTTTCACTTTTTGAGCATTTGTTATGATGCGTAACCATGGCAACAAGCTGGTTTACAATCGGGAGCAGCTGATTAACATTGGAAAGGATGAAATAATACCTCAACTGAAGCCACAAGTCCCCAAAGAGCTAAAACGCAAGAAGCGTGGGTGCAGAGCGGGAGCAAAACGGAGACAGAGAAAGAGGAAATTCAAACCATCTCTTCCATCGATCATAATGGGCAATGTGAGATCACTGGCCAACAAGATGGAGGAACTCCAAGCCCTTTCAAGGACTCAGCCAGAGTTTTGGCAGTTTTGGAAACACTGGAGGAGATAATGCAAAGAAGGATTCTCCAGAGAATCAAGAAAATGATGGACAACCCTGAGCATTCTCTTCACAAGACTGTGCGACAACGGAAGAGTGTCTTCACTGGATGGGAATGTGGGATCTATGGGGCCATTTTAATCTGTAAAGCACTTTGAGTTGCATTTTTTGTATGAAAAGTGCTATATAAATAAAGTTAATTTGATTTTGATTTGATTCAGTCAGAGGCTTCTTCAGTTTGGCTGCAACACTGACCGCTACTGGAGATCCTTCCTGCCAACAGCCATTGTAATATACAACAACTCTTTGATGACTTGATTATTATTATTATTATTCTGAGCTACTACAGCAATCAATTTCCCTCTGGGATTAATAAAGTATTTTTGAAGTGAATTGAATTTAAACTCTGGACTTCAAATTGTTTCCATTATTTATAAGATGCACATATAATTCCACATTTTACATTTTTGTTTTAAAGGTCTCATTCACTAGGAAACCGTGTCATGCCCGTTGTCTGTAAAATCCCACCTGCCCCTCTGAGTTGCACATGCATGCTGAATGTGAAAACCTTCTTCAGTTCCCTGCATTAGCCACAGAAAGGAGACAGACAGAAGAGTGAACGGGTCTGACAAAGCCAGTCTCTCCTACTTCACAGTGAAAATGAGTATATATGGCCCCGCCCACTGTGGCTTGGGACAGCCCACCAAAAGTTGAGACAGAGTGCCTCTCGGCTAGTAGAAGCTTAACGTTGGCAACTCCACAACATGGCAGAATACGGTCAGGCTTGTTATGGGCTCGACACACGGGAGGCGACCCGCGGCAGCGGCCAGCGGCAAAACTGTCGACGCGATCTGTTCCATGGCAAAATCGAATCTTCCGTTGTTTTGATTGGCTGTGTCAGGTTGGAGGGAATTAAGGTTATTTAAGCGGTTTGGAGTTAAAAAAGCGGTAGATATGATGTTTCACAAGGTGCTGCTAGAGTTATGTGCTGCGGCCTTTTTGTGAATATCTCTTTATTCTTTGGTAGACATATCGTACAGTTCTGGGAAATCCGTCACAGCAAGGATCACCTTCTCCTCCATGTTTGCTCGGAGATGTACGGAGCATCCTGTCCGCTCATTGGTCAGTGAATGAAACCTCCGTTGATTGGTCCTCGTCCGAGCGACAGCGATGAAAAGTTGAAAATATTTCAACTTTCTGGGATCGCGTCACTGGGTCGCCTGTGCACGACACGTGCACGAGCGCAAAATTTCACACGCACATTTTTCACGTTTTGCTTAGTAGGAGGTAGACCCACGATTATCGCTTTGTCATGCATGTCTCATTGAAAATGAATGGAGGAGAGGCGATGTCGCCTCCCGTGTGTCGAGCCCATTATTTGTGGCCAAAGAAAAATCAGTGTTGCATTTTGTTTCCCAAGAAGAAAAGCGAACGAAAGCAGCAGAAGAGTTGTGCTGCTGTTAGCCAATCAGAGGCAAGATGTTTGTCGGAGGAGTGGGTCAGTGGAAAACGACAGGATATGCAAACTTCAACTCCCTGAAACAGAAGCGTGACATCATTTAACCCACGGAAAGTTACTGTAAAGGCCATCATTCATGCTAGAGACCACAGCTAACTTAAATGGAGACTTTCAGGCCGCGTTCACTGAGAAACTGTTGTTTACTTGTAATTTTTGAAAAGTCTCCTACACCTATCTCCTGCATGAGCTCCTGATAGAAAACAGACGGTGAAACACTAGGATTAGAAAATCCTGACAGATCTACGTCTCACATTCATGGACTCACCCATCTAGACTCACGACGGGGAAGGCTGTTGTTGGTTTAGCGTCCAGGAAACCGCAGAGAACGTCTTGGCTAGTAGAAGCTAACTATTAGCATTAGCAACTCCACCATTTGTGTTGGTGTTAGCCAATCAAAGGAGAGATGCCCAAATATCAGGAAATCATCTTCTGCTCCCCTCTGCTCAGGCTAATTACTCGTTCCTGAAACAGGAGTGCAAGAGCTTTTTCCACACATTTATTTATAGATCAATGCAAATTTATTGGAAAAACTTGATTTTTAAGATTCACAGCTTGAAACCAAAGATCAACTAGGAGGACAGGTCTTCCCATAGGCACAGGTATCCAAAAAAAGTTTAAGAAAATGTAAAAAAAAATTGTAAAAATCACTTTCTAGAACATCTAACTTGAAAACTCATTAGCACAAACTGGTTATTCTAAAAGAACAGAACAGCTAAAGAGAAGCAGAGTTGCTTTGTGGTTCTGAGCAGAAAGAACCTTCATAAAGAGGTAACCAAACTACAGCAACACAGAGCTAATGTTTCCATCTTTAGGATTAGGACTGCTCTGGAGGATGGGCATTTTCATATTACTGGAAATAGAAGGTCAACGGTTGAGTGAGGAGCAACATTTCTAACTTCTATCTTGGTAAAATAAATGAGCAATATTGATTCATAGATGTCAGCGGATGATGTCTGCATTTTCTGTATCTTTTTCCAGTGAACGCGGATTGTCAATCACAACTTGACCTTTTCTGAAAAGCAAGTTTCTGATCGTCCTCGCATGAAAAACATCTTATTAAACATATGGAAGACACGAGCGAGACCTTAAACTCACCCAGAACATTTTCATTGGTGATCTTTAATATTTAAATGTTGCTTCTATCTAAATAGCAACCATTTCCACGTTTAGTGTTAGCATGAAGGATTGCATAACCTAATGATTAGAATCACTACAGACGTGTCCAAATGTAACAGTTTCCTGCTCCTCCGCCCTGCTGGTTGAAAGTGGAATTACAACTGTCGTAAATCACACTGCTAACAACCAGCTAATGCTAACATGAGCCAACTAATACTAAAATAAACTACAAAGTAAAAAGATCCACACTGTTGGACAAAACATGTTATTACTTGCAAGTCCAGTAGCAACAAAGCCAGGTCACCATCAATTCGTGATTTTGTAGCCTCCTTTAGCTCCTTCAAACAAGCGTGGGGCGTGCCGATGTTCACTTTGGTTTTAGCTCTTTATTTCACCTCCAGAGAAATTACCTTCTTACTTTTACTTCCAGACTCCGCCATGATGCCAACAGAAAAAGCAAACTTCCTTGCTTTCTTCTTCTTGTGCTTTTTATTGATTATTGACAAACTGAAGAAGCAAAATCCTAGCATAACAGCTAAAGCCTGATTCATGCTTCTCCATCAGCTCCAACAGGGAGAGACACGCACGCAAGGACGGAGACGTTTGGCCCTCATACTTCTCCGTCTCCTGGGAAGTGTTGCAAAGCAATTCCCGCCAGGACAGCAGAGGGCGTAGCGCTGTTCTGTGGTATCCTGTCGTGTATCAGTCCAAGATAGTGTGTTTATATTGTGTTTTTTGTATATAAGAGACTTTTTAACACAGACAAATTTGTCTCTCATTCTCCTCCACCTCTTCATGCGCTCTCCACCTCTAAACCCACGTTTCCTGTCATTTCCGTCCACAAATAAAATGCTTGCTGCGCATCTTTTCACTCCTCGAGTCACGGGGGAATTAAACGTTCATGTTTTTAGAGTTTTTTCGTGAGGTATTCTTCAAGCTTCTCCGTGTCTGCCGCTAGTTATCCTCGGCTCTCTTTATGTTTTTGAGTGCACAATGGCGGCGGTGTAGACGACAGTGGTGCCCTGACCAATCACAAGCTTGTGTTCTCCGTCTCGACGGACGGACGGATGTTTAGAAAACAGAGCTCGACTCCGTCCGTCCCTGCGAGGGCTCTCCAGCAGGCCCGCAAGGACGGATAATGGTGTTGCGTGTCTCCGCGCTGACGCAGACGCAGAAGCACGACTCAGGCTTAGCAGCCATAAAGCTGTAAAAAGCTTGCCGTGTGGGACGCTCTACGAAACTACCTAGTGTGGTTTTGGGTCAGCAGAGGACTGCAGAGTGGTGTCATAAATGAAACCGGTCACGTTTCTAACTCAACCATCACTAAGATCAATGTCAAAGTCTAGCTTAAAGTTTAAAAAGTGATCTATTGTTACTTTAGTAAAACCTAACTGAAACGCTCAGTAAAGCGTAGACACGTGGTATGGGTACATCGACTGATAGACATAACATTTAAATCTTTTTTAAGCAGATTTAAGTTGGTGAGTTAGGCCACAAAAAAAAGTTTTCACTTTACATTTAACAAACATTAAAAATGTTTGTTTTGCAAAAAAAAATAAATAAATAAAATCTGTGATATTTTGTAAATACTGACAAAAAGTTGTTGAAAGCTGAAAAATGAGAACAAAATTTTTAGAACATGTTTGTTTATTTAAAATAACTCAAATATGAATAAAAATCACCTCCATTGGGTGGAGCAGTAGCTTTTACAAGCTAGGCCTTTAACTTTCTCTCAGTCAGTCGTATTAACAAGTGCTGTCGTTGAATTCATTCATCACTTGACTTGCGGCACTGTCCCATTGTGATCTGAGTCTTTAGATCCACTCTAAAGCAGCGCAGCGGGGATCGCTCGGCTTTCCTGGAGGCCTCGCGGATCATCTTAGAGAGACTAAAGGAGAATCAAGAGAGAGGGAGTTGTGCAGAAAGCTGCTGGAAGCCATTCTGCTGGAGTGGAAGGAGGAGAGACCCCGTTTTCAGACCGGCAACCCAGCCGTGTTTCAAAGATCTCTGCTAACCTCCACAACAATCAATACGTCAGTTTTATGGACGTACCGGAGTCGGAGCACTCAGAAGATTGGTGTCTGTTTCTCTGTGTGGGTGTTAGTGTTGATGAAGGCTGCCTGCTGATGCTGGTGCGCAGATCCGGCGATGAGGGCAAACCGTGCCTTTAATGCAAGGCCAAAAGTAAGCCTCGGAAAATAATATCAGACTTTAAGAACAAAGGCTGAAAACTGTTGTTGCACAGAACAGAATGTTGTATGAATGTTTTTTTTGGCTCAAGTCATCTTTGGTGTGAAGCTTAAAGTCAGTCCCTGAGAGATCAGGCACCCTCCAACTGTAGCTCCAGCGTTCACCTTCTGATGTTCCAGAAAGCGTGCGTCTCAACGGTATTTACAGTGATTCTGACACGGAAAGCACATCGGGAATGAGTTTGAGTGGTTTTCCAGCCAACAGAGGCTTTTTCCCCCTCTTCTTCTCCATTCCTCCTTTCTCTTGCACTGAGAGTAATCAGAGCCGTTAAGCACAGCTCCAAAATTCACACGAAAGAAAAAAAAATATCAGGTGTAATCTCATTTAAAAACAAATCACCTTTAGAGGATTACATATCATTAATGGGCTTTCTTTCAATCCCATTTCATTAGCAGCACGCTCACCACCGGCCTCCATGCTTCCGGGCTTCTCTGAATTACCATAAGCATCCCTGGACAGAGGCCAGACGTTTCATTTGGTGTCTTTGCTCTAACTCTCCACACCCCCGCTGGTCTTAAACAGCTCTCTGAGGCCCTGTCCACACGTAGCCGGGGATCTGCCAAAACGTAGATATTTTCCTACGTTTTGGCCTGTCATCCACACGAAAACGGAGTTTTTTCACACGAAAACAGAGTTTTTTAAAAACTCCGGCCAAAGTGAAGATCTGCGTTTTCTCCGTTTTGGGTGTCTGCGTGTGGACGGACAAAACCGGAGTTTTAAGGTCCGCAACGTCACTTTCCGCGACAAAAAAATGCTGACATCACGTGTGCGACCTGTGTTTACACTAGCCGACATCACGGAAGCTTTCAGAGCTGCGCTCTGTCACTACCCGATCCATCAATCGTCCAAGCGCTTTCTGCTTGTTTGTTTTTGCAAGCGGAATTACTGCTCCTTGTGGAAGACCACAGACGAAGGACGAGGTTAAGAACGGGGGAAGTACTGCCGCCTACAGGTCTGGCATGTCCATAACAACGTATTTATCCGGGTACGTGTGGACAGAGTTTGTTTTTAAAACGCGGTGGTGTGGATGCAAGTTTTTGGAGGGGCGGATATTCGTTTTCAAAAAACCCCGGCTACGTGTGGACTAGGCCTGAGACTCCAGGAGCTCGGTGCCGCTCCCCCATCGATTGGGTGGCAAGATTAACAATAACCTGTTTTCTTTTTCCTTTCCAGACCCTGAAACAAACACACAGGAACACACACCCGTATATTTGTATCTACACATTTAGAAAATGTGAGTGTATGGACCTGAAGAGTAAACCGGTCTAATTCAACTACAGCACGGTACGGATCGGCTTCAGTTATTTATTAGGATTTGACTAATTTAACTTTGACCAAAAGTATAAAAGGCACATTTATCCATGCGGGCTTGTGAATGATGCTAAACGCCCTGCACAAAAGCTGACTCAGGCAGTCTCTTCGCCTTTATTGCTTGTAGTATTTTCCTGCTCCCATTGCCAGCGGAGGCTGTGCCAAGCTGCTATTGCAAACTGGCACAATTTTTGAAAGTCATCCAAGAGAGAGAGAGAGAGAGAGAGAAGAAAAGGTGAGTGTGCATTCCACTTACTGCACATTACTTACATACAGCTGGGATTTCTATCTGCACCTTTTAGAAAAACTTTTAAAACCTGAATTTAAAGAATTTTTTTCTTTATCTGTTCACAGGAAACCGTTTTCTGTCAGAGTTGTCCAAGATAACTCCAAAAGTTCATCCGTGCTTGAAGACTTTTTGCCAATTTTAGATGTATTTAAATGTGAAATGTTACCTGCAGCTAAAAGCTTTCTGGACAGCCTCGGTTCGAGACACTGGCTGCCCAAGTGCAGGACCAAACAAGTTAGTAAGTAAGTAAGTAAGTAAAAGTTTATTTATAGAGCACCTTTCACAGATATAAATCACAAAGCGCTGTACAACATGATAAAGATCAGAGCAAATACCTCTAACCAATAAAAACATCAGAAAAACAATAGCAGTGATAAACGTAGAAAATTAAATCATGAGTATAAACAAAGTGAAGGTGTGAACCCGAACAAAGCCATCATTCTGAAACATTAGAGAAGTTAGAGATTATAAACGTGGCCGGGACAACACAACGCGTAAAATCGTCCCTGGGCACGAAACACGCACAGATCTGTTCGGTTGATAAATGAGGGCCCAGGGGCGTGTCCAGGGAGTGGTCTGGGGTAGCACGCGCCACTCTTTAGCTCTGGCTGCCCACCCCACTGAGTTCCATTTAAACTGACTTTACATTGTTCAACAAAGACATGGTTTTATAAACTCCCGAAGAGGCAGGGGGCAGCACGGACCTTTAATGTTGGTTTATACAGATCATTCCTGTAGTGTATTATTTCTATTCTCCATTATTTTTTCATATTGACATAAACAGAATTTAGAATCCCAGTCTCACCCCATTTGGTGGTGGTAATCCATCAAGACGCGGCTTGCTTAAAATTGGTTATGGCACAATGTGAAGCTCACAAATTCACTAGAATGGAAAAAAAAAAAGGAATGATGTTGTGAGGGATGGCCATAGGTGCCACCCGAGTGCTCCACCTGGGTACGCCCCTGCACAATCTGTTTATAACCTTTATTCATGAACACACTTAAAAATGGCCATGTTTAATCAAAAACCTCTATTTGGAAGTGACCTGTCCCTGAAGAACTGAGTGTGACTCGCCAGCAGCAGCATTACAACGCTTTGTTTACAGTTCTGATGAGATTGCAAACGTATCTCCGTATTTGTGAGGGATTTAATCAGATTTCTTTCTTTGGACTTCCTGCGTTGCTTTGGAAACACCACAGGCTTCAGAGATTACACGTTCACAATCTTCTAGAATGTTCTTCCTTGTGTTTTTGCTTGTGCTGCATGATGGTTGAGCTGGGAGCAATGTTGCATCTCACTGCCTAAAGTGTCTTAATGATGTTTCAGTGGTTGCCAACGACTCCCCAAAGTCTCACTTTTCATGCAACCAGTCATTTTTTGGGGGGCGCTGAATTTTGAATGCGTTTAGCAATTTGTCATTAGCCGAGGCCACTCAGTGCGAACTTTTACTGGGGAGCTTGTTTTATTAGCGGGAGATCGATCTCCTGTGATGTTTGCATGTCCTGCAGCTCGTGTAACCATTTCATGGCTCAGACGCATAAGGTGTGGTGATGTCTATGCAGCATGTGGAGCATGTGGTGAGCACACACTCTCGTATAATGAAAGTGTCCGAGGGCCAGCTGGGCAGCTGGAGTTAACACTGCGTCATATGTGAGAGAGCTCACCTGGCGTGCAGCCCAGATCCAGCCCACTGCTGTGAAGCAGTCGCCTTCCTTGCTTTCAGGAACACGCCTGCCTGGACAGTTAGCCTTCATCAACATTTGCTTACTATTACTTGTGGTAAAAATAGTATAATGAAATTAAATGCTTCATTAATCCAACTCACTGAGTGGATGTTATGTTTATCTACTTGACTGTGTTCACCCAACACGTTCTCACTCCCAGCGCGTCAAAAACAAACGCTTGGTCAGCCACCCTCCACGTCAGACCCCTGACGCCAAAAGTGCCCTTTTTCGTTACTTATGTGCGAAAAGGGGTTTTCCCTTATTTGACTGCAGATCTCAATGCAGCGTTACACTGACGCGATGGGATGTCCGCAGCCAGGGCACCAAACAAGCTCATTGTACCTCACCCTAACCTTATCCTCTTATTTAACCTTCCCCTCACCCCTATCCTAACCTTAACCATCTTGCTAGCGAACACGTTAGTGATGTGTCGATCGCTCTAAAAGCCGGCTCTATGAAGTGAACGGCGGGAGCCGCCTCGTGATTGGTCGAGTTTGGACCGAGCCAACGCGAGGGGGAGGTTTCAACTACCACGGTGGAGGTTAAAAGTAGAGGGTATGTGTAACCTCCCCCTCACGAGATGGTATGTTCTAACGTTCCCCTTTGGCGGCAAATATGAAAATTCACAGTCAGACTCTGACTGTCAGAGTCAGAATGCATGGGAAACAAATGCTTGATCTCAGTGAGAGTAACGTATTAGGTAGCAAAAGGGTTAAGGTTAGGATGAGGGAGAGGGGAAGGTTATAAATAGTGAAACGTTAAGGTTTAGGTGCGGTTAAATGAGCTGGTTCGGTGCCGCATCAGCGGATATCTAATCGCGTCAGTTTAACGCTGCATTGGGATCTGCAGTTACAAAAGGGAAAAACCCTTTTCACACATAAGTAACGAAAAAGGGCACTTTTGGCGTCAGGGGTCTGACGTGGAGGGTGGCTGGTTGGTTTCCGATGCTTAGGGTGTGAGAATGTGTTGGTTCGCCATGTTTTGACGACAAGGTCCTTACACCTGCTTCACAATAACAAGTACGGCCAAGTTAAATTCATTCCACATAGCTTGACCTTTCACACAGATCAGAGTCTCCAAACTGAAGAAGGCGTGTTTCTGTGTTGCCTTGGTAACATCAACTTTCCTGTCAGCCTCTGATTGGCTGCCCAAATCATAACAGCTAAACTTTAAAACTACTACAGCCTGAGAGTTCTTCAGCTATGGAGAGCACTGGAGAGTTCGCTCAGACTGGCCATCTGTTGCAAGACTCTAGAAACATCCAAGATTTTTACACGTCGAAAAAACCTTTTGTCTCCCGCAAAGCCAATTTCATTTCTCTGTCTTGCACATGTGGTAGAATTGACAATAAAACGACTTTGACTTTGAAGAGAAACACTTCGTGCAGAACAAAGCTGAATTGTTCAACTCCTTAAGCGAATCCCGGAGACGCATGCTGATTCCATCCTGTATTGCCTGTTGACATCTTTTGGACCGGGGAAACTCGCTACCGTGTGGTCAAAATACTGGACGTGGGTGCCCCGAGGTCATCTGACCGCTGGATCCTGACAAGGGTGAGCAAAAGGGCAAGTAGAACACAGAGCCTGCGTCTGGATGCATTTTGTTGATAATAACTTCATGAGCTTAACACACTCCAAATTAAATTCACGAGAACTCAGCTTAATTTGATAAGGAAGCTCTGATCGATATCACATTTACACCTTGGTTAATTCAGCACCTTAGTTCCACTCATTCACCTCAAATGCTTAATTAATTAGTCACGTTTTAAATTGTTTGTAAAATAAATTCTTACTTTTATAAACTTGACTCTTTCTTGAAGTAACACCAAGTGTGGTTGACCACTGAAAAAGCAAAGAACCCAGATCTTCTGAATCAAATCCTAGAATCTTCTGAATAATTACAATAAAGACCTTGCAGGTTAATATTTTATATTTATATAGAATATTACATCTTCGTGGTCATAACCGATTAAAATCATCAATTTGTAAACGCTACATTTACTGACGTCGCCCAGCCAGTCTTATTCATATCACTTCGCCTCGTGATATTTCTATATTTCTCTCTATTTGTCCTCTCCCGAGCCACAAGGCACGGGACGGTTTATTTTGAAGAGTTACGTTTCATGACTTCCTCTCCGGGGGTGCTGGAGTCAGAACCTTTTGTTTACCGAGTCTGTATCGTCAAGCGTTTGCTTTCAACTCCTCTCAACTCCTAGACGTAAGAGTGTCACGTTTATGTGTTTATCTGAATGTGTTCGTCGCTGATGTGGGCTTGTGTTACACGAACAGCACGCTGCTCTGTTTCGCATTAAAGCCGTCTCTGATTTAGCACCAGAGCTAATCAGTTTCACCTGGGTCTGATCAGCCTACGGTTCGTCCGCTATAAATATCCGCCGTGGTATGACCGGACATTTTCCGACGCTAGTACCAGATTTTGCCAGGCTAAGGACCTGAAGCTGAGTCTGATCTCCAGGAGGAGACATCTAAATGACTCGGTGCACGCATTTATTTCCCGTTGCTTCCAACGCAGGTCTCAAGCTATTACACGGAAGTGGCGTAGTGACGATTATCCCACTTAATAAACGCTTTTCCGACATACAACGAGAACCTTCTTGATGGTATTCCGTGTCGACGAGGTTAACTCCCTTGTGAGCTATTCCCAAGCGCCTGATCAACGGATCACAGCCTGACGGTACCATTGCTAAATTTAGCATTTAGCTGTTTAAGTGCAGAGATAAAACACTGTATCTTCTTCAGGTTCTATCAACAATCTGTCACAGCGAACCAGCATCGCCACTCAAATCCCTTCGGATTTACTTAGTGGTTTTAAATATAGATGGTTTTATGCCGATAATTCTAAAGGTACAGCTGACGAGCTAATCCTCTTATTTTGAAGGTTTCAGGGGAGAGGAAGTGCGTCGTGGCACTGCTCCTCTGAAAAACAAAATCCTTCCTCGATCTGGTACCGCCATCTACTGGCGTGTTTTAATCGGGCAGCTTCTACAAAAGCTATTAAATCCAGTTTACTCTAAATTTAACACAAAATTAGGTGTTCTGCGGCATCTCCAAGATGGCTGTAGATAGAGATAAACTTGATGGATTTTCTGACTAAAATGAATGGGGACATTCAGCAGCGATTCTCCTCAGAGAATCTCTCTCTTCACAGTCCCGGGGGGGGGGGGGGGGGTATGATGGCACAAGCTCATGATTCTCCTTCATCCGGGCACAAAGGTGTCAAGGCCACGTTCAGTGCCCTGAGTCAGGTTGCTTACTGGGCGGGGATGCGTCGCGACATCTCAGACTACATCCAGAGCTGTTTGGTTTGCTGCCAGTTTCGTCTACTCCGTGGTCGGACCTGCAATTCGATTGGGTGGGGCCCATGACCAAGTCCAGCAGAGGTAACAAATACTTCTTGACCATGACCTGTGCATTCACCAAATGGGTTGAATGTTTGCCGGCACCTAACGACACGGCTCAGACAACTGATGTCCTCTTGAAGAACCACATCTTTTCCCGGTTCGGTCTCCCCGAACGTGTTAACTCGGATAGGGGAACTCACTTCACCTCTGTGGTGATGGAACATCTTTGGCTGATGTTGGGTGTCAATTTCCACATTGGTTATCGGCCCCAGTCTTCCGGCCAGGTGGAACACATGAACCGGACTGTTGTCGGCACGTTAAATAAATACGTGTCCTCTAATCACAGAGACTGGGATGTGAAGCTTCCGTTGGTCCTTATGGCTATACGGGCCACTCCTCATGAGTCTACAGGCATCTCCCCGTTTGAAATGATGACGGGTAGACAAATGACCCCAGTGCAGATACAGCTGGCACCAACGACCAGTATTTGCAAGACTTGAGGGACCATCTGCCTGCAGCGTTTTCTTTTGCACAGACAAATCTGGAGAAGTCAGCTGAGGGCAGGAAGGCTTATTATGATCAGAAGGCCTCACATTCTGAACTCAACGTGGGTGAAGTGGCCTGGTTCTACATCTTTGCTCCAAATTCCGGTCACACAACAATAACTTCTGGTAAACTGGCTAAGAAACTTTTGCCGAAGTGGTCAGGTCCATACCGGATGACTGAAAAACTCTCCGATCGTGCATCAGAACAAATTACACAAGGGTTCCACCATTTTGGATGACGCTACGATCCACGGATCTGTAGACCAAAACGGAATCGACTCAAAAGGGGTTGAAATTTACATCCACTCTCCCTCGGTTCTCTGTTTCGGGTCTCACAAGTTCTGTTGTGTGTATGTGTGTGTGCGGATAGAATTCATGTCTAAACGTAACATACAGACTTGGATGACAATGTTGTTGTTCTGTTGTGCTCATGACAGTTAAAAGTGAGTAAGTCTACTAACTGTTATGTTTGATCCAAAATCAGTTTTTATTTTTCAATTCCTAGTGATTTTGACAGATTTTATCATTTTGGACACTGAAGGACTAATTTAGGTCCAATTTTTTATTATCCTTCATTTTGTTTACTAATCTCTCATTCCTACTGTGGTAAATTCACATAAAGGTTTTGTTACTAACAACACTGATTTGTAAACGCTACAGTCCCAAAACATTTCTTATCTGAATCTGGTTCCCTTGAGCCTGTGAGGCTGAAACGAATACCCCCCCTCAGAAGAAATGTGGAATGCTGCCATCGCCATGGCAACTCTGTCTCCCTATCCCAGCCTGGGCAGGACTGCGAGCTGTGAAGGCCGCTGAATCGTTCCAGGAGTCACTGTGCCCTCTAAACCCAATGACCTCCCTCGCCTGTCCAAATGGAGAAGACGAGTGCTGCTTATCGCGGCTGCATGCACCGATGTGTGGAGAGTCCCAAACACTACCGCCCAACCTAGTGGACACTTATGTTGTATTGTCTGAAGTCTGTTGCATTTCTGTCTGAGGTTTTTGAAGCAGAGCAAAGCTGCCCTCCCTGTGGAGGGTAACTCTGAAGTACCTTTTTTTCCTCCACCTGAACCAATCCTCATGTAACCCTCTGATCTCTATTAAGGTAGCACGACTCGGGTTACGAATGACCACAGACACCAAATCTTGTCACGTGTCTTTACCTATGTATGTATGTCTGTCTGTCTGATCTCTGAATTGTGTGTACTGAAACTCTAATTTCCCTCTGGGATTAATAAAGTATCTTTGAATTGAATTGATTTTGTATTAAACCAAAATGGACATGAGAAGACCTAAGAGTGACCAGGAAGCAGTGAACATGATCAAAGTGGTCTGTGTGTGTGTGTGTGTGTGTGTGTGTGTGTGTGTGTGTGTGTGTGTGTGTGTGTGTGTCACTCCCCGTACAACAAAGTTTTCAAGCCGACTCTAAATGATTCGTCGCCACAACAAGAGCTGAAATAGTTTCAGTTGATCATCAAATTCATGTGTCATAAACATCCGACGGCGATATCAGCGATCAGCTGTGAAATTGGTTCTGATCGGGTCCGTCTCTCTCAGCTGAGCTCAGTTCCACTCTGGGTCTGTGCTGCAGATGAGTCGAGTTCAGAGTAGTTTTGGATTCTAGCACAGGTAATATGATGGACCTGCATCGCATTACCTGCGCAGCCATGTGAGCAGCATCCATCTCATCCTCTTAGACTTTGAAGTTTTATTAACAGCGGTGTTAAGGTCGCCTAGAAATGTATATGTTACACTTGAAGCTGGTGTAAATATCTGCAGAGAGGAACAAACGCTGACATCTGACAGCTAACACTTCATCATGCTCCTGACGGCTCGTGAAATGATGCTGCTGATCTTCTGAGGAGGAAGATTACAGCAGAAAGTACAGACACGTCTGTCATTTGTGGATCTGTACTTGCTGGGAGGTTCTCTCTTTCTCCCTCTTTTTGGTGCTTCTTGAGTTATTGTCAGTAAAATAATAAGATGAATGCTTGTGACTGTTTTTGTGTATGTTTTTTACTCGTTAGTGTCAACCTGATCAGACTAAAGAGAAAAAGGTGATTACAGGAACTCTCTCTCTCTCTCTCTCTCTCTCTCTCTCTCTCTCACACACACACACACACACACACACACACACACACACACACACACACACACACACACACACACGTGTGTTTTTATGGGTTTGTGTGGACTACGTTTTCTGAGTTGTTTGTGTGGACCCTGACTTCCACTATAGCCAGAATGGTGCAAAAATTATGTTTAACTCTAGGTGGGACAAAGGAAGCTTCCTCTAGGATTTTGGTTGTGTGGACCGGGTAAATGTCCACACAATGATGAATGTCCACACAATGTTGGTCTCCCATCAGGGGTTGGTCCACACAAACCCATAAAGACAAGTGCACACACACACACACACACACACACACACACACACACACACTCACGTTTAAGTGTTTAACAAATTGATAATCTGCTCATTTAATAATCAATATTGGGTCCAACACACCTGATGAGAATGAATGAGTAGCCATCAGGTTTCTGCAGAGCTTTGAATCAGGTATGAAAGAGCAGGAGGCAGGTAAAATGTGCAGAATGGGAGCCCTCAAGGACTAGTGATGGTGCGTCCTGCTTTACAGAGGCTGTTTATCAGACCTCAGATTCAGGTGGAGCTGGGAGGCTTTTGTCCGGGTCGTGCAGCAGTGGACCAGGGGTCTCATTTATCAAACATGGCGTAGAATCCTTACTAAAACCGTACTTAAGCTCAGCAAAAAAATGTACTTACGCCAAGCAGGTTTGTGACTATCAAACATGGAGGACGCACAGCTGCACGCAATCTCCGCTTCATGAATCAGAGACTAACGAGAATGTTTCTCAGCTGCTTTCTGGTCACATCCCGCCCTCACCACGCCCACTTACTGCCATAAATAGTCAATGCAAAGTGCCTCGTGGATCTCTTGCGTATACATAAGCCAGCTGTTGCAGCGCTCCGCCAATAACATGGCGACCGTAGATCAAGGCAGATCAAGGAAACGCTATTTCCCAAGTGGTGCTGCACGGGTGGGGAACCCTGGTCCTGGAGAGCCACTATCCAGCACATTTTAGAGGTTGCCCTGCCTTAAAACACCTGATTTTAATCAGCAGGTGAATGAAAGGCTTCTGCAGAGCCTGATGAGCAGTTGAACAGGTGATTCAACTTTGTTGAAGCAGGGCGACCTCCAAAACGTGCTGGCTAGTGGCTTTCCAGGACCAGGGTTCCCTTCCCCCGTGCTAATGGATAAAGGTGCCAATCCATAGAAATGCAAATAACTTTGGTATCAAATGATAAATGACCCACACTTGTATAGGACTCCAAAGCGCTTTACACTACAGCGTATCATTCACCCATTCACACACTGGTGGTGATGAGCTACGATGTAGCCACAGCTGCCCTGGGGCGCACTGACAGAGACGAGGCTGCCGAGCACAGGCGCCACCGGTCCCTCCAACCACCACCAGCAGGCAAGGTGGGTTAAGTGTCTTGCCCAAGGACACAACAGCAGAATTCTCTGTCTGGAGCGGTGAATGAAATGGTGAATGTAAAGCAGCACGAGCTCTGTTTTGGGTGACGGCTGCTGATGTCATTTCCTGCTGAGCCACAACCAGCCAAAGGTTCTGCTCAGCGACTCTACCGGGGGTTCCCCTGCACCAGCTCAGGTGCTACTGGTTGCTGTAAACGACCCCTTCAGCCGGCCGGCCGGCCCGCTGACATGGAGACACGTTCTGTTGAGTTCTGGTAAAGTTCAGATGGTGGAAACACGTCTACGATCAATCATCTCCGGATTGGGACATCTCGGGATCTCCCAGAAGGAGCTGGACGGTCAGTCTGGATGTAGGAAAGCATGAAGGATGGATGGATGTCAGCGGGCTCGTGTGCATCTCCTTACGGAGCAAAAAGTCCTTTCAGGTAAAAAATGTTCCTTCTGAATAAAAGGAACAATGAGAAAAAAATTCACTTCCCCTACAAAAAAAAAAAACTTTTGT
>NC_091746.1:27257060-27259560 GCF_043380555.1 Nothobranchius furzeri
TTTTCAGCACCACTTGCAGCCAGCAGTCTCTAATAAAGCTCGTACTCCCGAAACCAGTCTTCGAGTCTGACAGAGAGAGACCTTGTCAGTGAGTGTGAGACGGTCAACTTGCTGTGGCTGTTTTGATTTCTAATTCTGTTGTTCCTCTGGGGCCCCCTTGTGGCCCAGGGCCCCCCAACAATTGCCTGCCTTGCCTTTCGTCCCGTGGCGCCTCTGCCTGTGAAAATGGAAGACTAGATTGGGAAGCAGAATTAAAACGATAACACTGAATCTAGTCAAAAACACAATAGAGGGTTAGCAGTTTCTGCTTTATAAATAATCACTGATTATAAACCTGATAACATTATTGAATGATTTAAACATCCAGCTAACGAGCTAGGCTGACTACTGCATGATTTACTCTTAACTGAGAAAAAAATAAATAATACGCAACGGCCGAATAATTTCATGTTAAACAAAAGGTGAAAAAACAAAAAAAATGTAATAAACTAGATATTTAAATCATTTTAGAATTACCTCAGACTGAAAAATGTTTTAAATCTCACACACACACAAAAAAAAACTGTTGCCATGTTCCCTCTAGAACAATCTCACACAGGTTCATTTAACACGCCTCTCCTGCAGGATGAGTCGGCACATCTTATTTTTGTCGTACATTTCAGTTATTTTGATCCCTCTGCAGTATGCAAAGGGCTCCAGTTAACACCATTTCTACAAGCAAGAATGGATTATTTTCCACCAAAACATTAATAATTGATTAGGAAATCTTATAGACACACAAAGGACGTGCGTTAATAATTAATTTCCCTCGACTTTCCTTGAATGAAAACCTGCAGTAATTTGCTTTAATAGAGTGCCACGCTATTTTTTCCTCCGTTTTTAAAGACTTCAGAGCTTTTTGTGAACATTTGAATCTGGCGAATAACGAATTAATGTGTTGAAAGGATTTATTTGTAACCACTTTGCAGATTTTAAGGTTTTTAACCCTCTGAGGCACCGGTCAGACAAAATTCCCGTCGCTGAAAAATTTGACATCGCTTAGAGGATCTCTGCAAAGATGAGGCTGGGCATCAGAACACTGCATTGGGTTGTGATTTACTGCATAAACCAATAGTAATAGTGCTAAGAGTAAACTGAATATAGCAATGGTTGTGTAAAATTACAGATTTCTACCACCTAAACGAACAAACAACAACAACAACAAAACCATTACGTTATTATGTAAGAAATTTACTTTCAAACAAAATTAATTACATAAAAAACTGCCACAGTATATTCTATGGTAATAATAAATTGTTGTCTCTGAATGTGAAAGTTTTTTGTGTGTCTGGCAGGAACTGGGGTGTTGTGTTGAGATCTGTTTCCACGCCTGTTTAATGTCCAACCACCAGCATGTATGACCTTGGCTACAGCGTACAGGAATAAAACGATTTGCACGATGAAGTAACATGTTACATTTCTGTGTTTGACAAATTCACAACTTTATTTTCCTGTTGAACACTTTCTGTAGAGATGATATTCTAGATATGATTCATTGCTACAAAGTCAGCAATTTTACTAAAACACCACTGCTGCTGGTAGAAGAGCAGATTTTCACAGGATAACACATCCCAGCACAACACCCCAAGCTCTGCTAAAGACTGGATTATACTGTTAGATTGGAAAATAGTTCCATCCATCCATCCATCCTCCCATCCATCCATCCATCCATCCATCCATCCATGCATCCATCCATCCATCCATGCATCCATCCATCCATCCATCCATCCATCCATCCATCCGTCCATCCATGCATCCATCCATCCATGCATCCGTCCATCCATGCATCCATGCATCCATCCATCCATCCATCCATCCATCCATCCATCCGTCCATCCATCCATCCATGCATCCATCCATCCATGCATCCGTCCATCATGCATCCGTCCATGCATCCATCCATCCATCCATCCATCCTTCCATCCATCTATCCATCCATCCATCCATCCATCCATCCATCCATGCATCCCTCCATCCATCCATCCATGCATCCGTCCATCCATGCATCCCTCCATCCATCCATCCATCCATCCATGCATCCATCCATCCATCCATCCATCCCTCCCTCCATCCATCCGTCCATCCATCCATCCATCCATCCATCCATGCATCCATCCATCCATGCATCCCTCCATCCATCCATCCATGCATCCGTCCATCCATGCATCCCTCCATCCATCCATCCATCCATCCATCCATCCATCCATCCATCCATCCATCCATCCATCCATTTTCCTCTTCTTATCCGATGATAAACACAGTAGGATGAATGTCTAAATACATATTGTAATGAGTAGAAACTAAATCATGTTCAGAGCTCCCCTTGGTGTAAGTTTGAGACTGAGGGAGCTCATCATCCTCTCAGGGGAGTCAGTCTCCCCTTACCTCCCCTGTAATCTGAACCTTGGTCACGCTGAACGTGAAGCTAGTCTTCTACTGTTTCCTGCATTAGCCACAGAAA
>NC_091746.1:27264560-27269560 GCF_043380555.1 Nothobranchius furzeri
GTGACAAAGTCGCTGAGTTGGCAACACTGCTTTTGAGTGTTTAATATTTTAATTCTCTTTTATAATAAAATACATATTTTTTCTCAATTTATAACCATATTTGATAAATATCACGATAAATAACATACAACTGTTTGTATTTTAACATGGTCCTTGTAGTTTTATAAGCTGATAATTAAACTGAAGCAAACATCTTTACTGTGAACTAAATTTATTGTGTATCTTCATTCCTTTTGCCGTCCTTTTTCTTTGATTTTACCTACTGGGAAGTTAGAATTTCTGAGGAGAAAGCGAACACACCATTAGATGATAGCAATGGTGGCAATGGAAGCTAATATATCAAGCTAACGTTATCTTAAACAGTTTATTTAGCTGCTGGAGCAGATTAAAACGATGATGCCTCACACTTAGATCATTGTCGCTGGTTTCATCTTCACCCAATCACCCGTCGCATTTAGTAAAGTGAAGCCAAACTTTAGAGTGCGTTCATGTTCTTCTAGTTGGAAATTCGGAGTTCCGAGGAGAAAGCGAACGCACCATTAGCAGAACGGAAGCTAACATATCAAGCTAATGTTATCTTAAACATTTTATTTACCTATTGGAGCAGATTAAGATGAGGATGTCTCACTTAGATCGTTGTCGCTGGTTTCATCATCACCCAGTTACCCATCACATTTAGTGAAGTAGACCCAAGCGTTAGCGTTCTTTCTACCATGCTGCTCTGTTTACAACTGGCTCACAGCGACCGATGACATAACGCTCTTGCGCATGCGCAGCTGTCTAGGCAAGTTCTCGTTATGAAGGACGGGTACCGAAACGAGGCACCGATTCAAATTACGTGAATCTGTGCTCAGTTGGTACTATGGAATTCGGTCGGTACCTTTAAAAAGTACCGAATTCGGTACCCATCGCTACGTGCAACTGTCATAATCATTTTTATATTTTGGGGGAAATGATGGCATTATGAGTTATATGGGGTGATTTGAACTTGTAAAGCACTTTGAGCTGTGTGTTTTGTGTATGAAAAGTGCTACACAAACAACATTTTATTTATTAATAAAAAAAAATGTTTTTTTTCTATGAACCGCACCTTTAAAGATTTGTGCCCTTCTGCTTCAGTTTCCACGCTGCCTTTAATGCACACGAGCGCACATGCAGACCTTTTATTTAGAGCTTCCGCTATTTTACACACCAACAGGCACACTGGACACAATGAGGGATTCGGTGTCTTGCCACTTCAGCACATAACAGAGCTGGAGGTCAAACCTATAATCTTCCAGTTGAAAGACGATCGCTTTGCCGCTGATTCTCAGCCTCACAGTACGAGTAAAAGTGTCAGCCACAAATTCAAGGCTGCAGTCAAGATTCAGACCCAACAGGAGTCTTCAGTGGATTACATACGACGTTAGCCCAAACGGTTAAGAAAATGTACATTTACAGGTGAAACTGAAAAACACCTGAATCTGGTGCAAAAATTCATTTATGTCAGTGATTCAACCTAAAAGGTGAAACTAAACCATGAGACACACTCATTCAATGCAAATCCAGATATTTCAGCCTTTATTTGTTATAATTGTTATGATTTGGTTTATTTATTTATTTATTTATTTATTTATTTATTTATTTATTTATTCACTTCAGACATTCAAACCAATTAAAATCAAATACAAAATAAAAATGTCTTATTTGGAGGATTTAGAGATTCCTCTTAGGAGAAGCCCGAGGCTTTTCATTGCCCTGTCCCTCAACATCTTTCCATTTCCAAAATCCAAACAAAATCAATAAGCAGCATTCAGAATTTTCACATTGGCAAGAAATCATATAAACACTTTGACGTCTTAAATAAAAGTCAAAATCCAAATGAGATCTTATTGACTTTGATTGCTTTACCAAGTCCTTAGTGTTTATCAGAATCAGAATCAGAAAAGGTTTATTGCCATTGTCAGTGAACAAACAATTCACAAACTAGGAACTTGCTTCGGTACTAACGTTTTCACATATAACATGAATAATATAATTAAAAAATAGAATAAAGTAGAATAAAATATAATAAACTAGCATAAAACATTCAGCTATAAAAAAGGCAGGTAATGGTAATAAGGCCGATAACGTGACGTTATGTCAAGTACCGAAGACGAACATGGTTGTGTGTTTATAAGCTGTTCACAAGTCTGACGGCAGATGGAAAGAAGCTGTTCTTATGGCGGGAGGTTCTGGTCTGGATGGACCGTAACCTCCTGCCTGAGGGAAGCAGCTCAAAAAGTCTGTGACCCCGGTGAGAAGGGTCAGCTGCTATCCGACCTGCACGCCCCCGAGTTCTGGAGACGTACAGGTCCTGGAGAGATGGAAGGCTGCAGCCAATCACCTTCTCAGCAGAGCGCACAATGCGCTGCAGTCTGTGTTTGTCCCTCACCGTGGCTCCAGCGTACCACACAGTGATGGAGGAGGTGAGGATGGACTCAATGATGGCCGTGTAAAACTGCACCATCATCTGGGTCGGCAGCTTGGCCTTTTTCAACTGCCGCAGAAAGTACATCCTCTGCTGGGCCTTTTTGATCAGGGAGCTGATGGATGGCTCCCACCTAAGGTCATGTGTGATGGTGGTTCCGAGGAAGCGGAAGGAGTCCACAGTGGTGACGGGGGTGTCCGTCAGGACGAGGGGGAGAGATGGGGCTGTGACTTTCCTGAAGTCCACAAACATCTCCACTGTCTTCTGAGCATTGAGCTCCAGGTTGTTGCTGCTGCACCAGTACACCAGCCGTTCCACCTCTCTCCTGTAGGCGGACTTATCACCGTCTCATTAACTCATTAGCAAATGAGTAATTATGACCCACAGCTGATGAAAACCACACATTCAGAATCTCATCCATTTAGAATGATGTGAAAAGCTTGAATGTTCTGGACTCAGAGTCACACTCTAATCAGCTGATGAATTCAGAACACCTGCAGAGGGTTCCGGAGCCTTTAGATGGTCTCTCAGTCTGAGCTGGATAACTGACATAAATGGATTAACGCATCATTTTTCCAGTTGCTTGTTTTTCTATTTCTAACTGTTGCTTTATTGCAGCTGAAGAGCCTGCAAGGCAGCCAGATGGGTCAGTTAGAAAACTTCACTAACCTCCACGTAAACAACGTTCCAGATCAGCAGAGCTACGACCGGCTCGGGCACTCCCCCTTCTGGACGTGCCAAGACGGTGAAAGCGATCTTCTGATGACGTCATTACCACAGAACTCTGAATCAGGCGTGTAACACCACCAAACAGTACAGTTGTGCCAGCGTTTGTTTACTGTTTGTGTTCCTACTAACTGGAGGAATGGTGCCATGAGAAGGCGCATGCCGCCTTATTATTGCCATGGCTCAACTTAGATGTGCATGAAGCTGCACGGAATGGAATAAACAAAGTGGATTAAAGTAAACAGTCAAGCATTTGAGTAGCACCCCCTAAAAATGTGCCAGAATCCTCTGTTAGGTTCTTCCGCTGGTCTTCTTTTACGGTGATTAGTATTAGTGGTGATTTCACTTGTCCAGAGAAATCAAAAGAAAGCACACACATACACACACACACCTCCTTACTTTTTTGTGTTTACATTTTCTATTTACACGTCTTTTTCGTTTTTCCCCTGTGAAACTGGGAGATGGGCCATTAAGGGACTTGGATCCATGTGGTGGCATCGCTGTTTGTTTTACTAACTGCTCAGATAATTAAAGTGTCTGGTTTGAGACCAGAAGATGGAGAAAACAGAACAGAAATGAGCTCAAATCTGCTAAAAAGTTGGGTCTTTGTTACTGTTTGTTGGTTTGGCCGCCTATCTGTTACCAATATGTCTGCCTGAGACATTTGGCTAAATTTACCAGCCTGCAGAAACCCATTAAGAGCCAGAGAGACAGACGGACTCCCTCTGCAGATTTAGATAGCTTGATGGACTAACACATTTGGTTTTCTGGCATTAGCTGACGTTTTGTTGTTCTGTGAGCTTCCTGCTAGTTTGTCTAACTTAGCTCGTTTCCACGCGTTTTACTCTTTTACTTTGGTGAAGTGAAGACTTTGGTGCAATCAAGAACATCCATGTCTCTCCCTTTAACGCTGACTTCATTAGCCCTCTTTTCTTCTTTTCTCATTGGCCTTTGAAAAAGGAGGGCAAAGACGCACAAGTCTGACATGCACTTACGCACTCGCACCCTATCACTCAATCCCCCCGACACACACACACACACACACACACACACACACACACACACAGGCAAACAGACAGAGTGACTCTGACTTTAAATAATGAGAGCGCTGTCACATCACATCAGTGTCGGCGCCGCAGCATGGCCTGGTGGTCAGTAGGGCGGATGGGAGTAACCGCTGGCGGCTGACACCCTCTGGACACAAAGGGAAGTAAGAAGTGAAAAGAGGAGAGGGAGAAGGAGCCGATAAGAAGGGATGATGTCTGGAAAAAGAGATGGAGATGGACAGAGCTGTGGTCAACTGTCTGCCTCAGCATCCGAATCCTGGAAGGCTAATCGGAGGGGATGGTGGAGCAGCGGGGAGGAGGGAGAAGAATCGACAGAGAAATGAGAAACAGAGAAGGGTAAATAAAAGGAATGAAAACAAAGGTGGTGAGGGGAAAAAGGAGATGGAAGAATTAGAGATGAAGAAGGGAAGGACACCAAAATTTATAACCGGACCGGGAATGAGGAATGGAGGAGAGATTACCCAAAGATGAAGGAAAAAGAAAATAAAGGAGGGAAAGAGAGGATGATGTGAAAGTTAAAATATAGAGGAGAGGAGAAAAAGGGAGAAAGATAGAAAACAAGGAGAGAGGAAAGGAGAAGCTGAAGGATTGCAAGAAGGCGAGCAAACACAAAAAGCAGGAACTGTGAGGAAGGTGAGGAAAGGCAAACAACAGAAGGAGGTGGTAAAAGCTAATTCCACCCAAATAATGGTGAGAAGAAATGCCCTCAAGACCATGGTGTGTGTGTGTGTGTGTGTGTGTGGGTGGGGGTGGGGGTG
>NC_091746.1:27272060-27289560 GCF_043380555.1 Nothobranchius furzeri
AAAACTTTTTAATGATTATTTCTGATTCTAATGGATCACTCTGAGTTTTTCATGCAGGCTGCAGCTGAAAATAGTCTCCTACATCTATCTCCTGCTTTAGCTTCTGATTAGAAAATCCTGACAGATCTACGTCACGCTGCCACTTAACATTCATGGACTCGCCCATCTTGACTCACGACGGGGAAGGATGTTGTTGGTTCACCGTCCAGGAAACAGCAGAGAACGTCTCGGCTAGTAGAAGCTAACCGTTAGCATTAGCAACTCCACTACACGGCAGAAGATCAACGCTGCAGAGCAAACAGAGTTAGTGGTAGAGTCGCATTGCTGTCAGCCAATCGGAGGCAAGGTGCCCAAATATCAGGAAATAGGACTCCAAATCCTGCCGTTTGAAGCTACTTTCTGCTGCAGCTGACGTCTACATCCTGAAACAAAAGCATCTGAGCTTTTTCCCCCCTGAGTACGAATTACAAGGCGTTAATTCTGACTCGAGATCACTCCAAATCTATGGATTAAACGAGTGAACCGCACCTTTAAAACCAGTCCTGAAGCAGATGGAAGCTCCCGTTTCCTCTCTCTGGTTTAAACTTCAGCATCTGATTCACAAAAATCTGAATGAAGTTCTAAAACAATTAAAAAACTAAAACATTAACGAGATTTACCTAAAAGATGTCGCTGAAAAACTCTTTTAAAGATGACACCAAGCTTCCTGACAGAACCGAGCGAGCTAAAACACCACAGGAACACTTTCTGCAACCGCGCACAGGGTTGGCAATACAATTACTTATTAATTAGTCTCATAACAGCGTTTAACCAATAATAAGATGTTGTTAGCTTACCAGCTCCAGTTCAGTACACGTGTAATTACACGGGGAGCTCTGTTAGTGATGAAGCTGATCTTTTCAAAGTGAAATTACAGGAGAGATGCTGAAAGCTGCACTTGAATATTTCACGCTCACACTGAGACGCGCGCTTTAATCTTTCCGTCTGAGCCGCTACGATCTGCTCACACCGTGCAAATCATCTCACCGGTCATGACTTCTGTGCTCAAACACGAGTTCTCCAGTCAGGTTTGTTACGGGGAAACTTATTGAACCAGAATGTTGGAGAAACAGTGCTGATAAAATATGGATCAGGTGGAGAAAAGATGAAAACAAGCTGCCGACAGTTCAAATCAAAGAGTTTCTGTCCAGGCAGCTGAATGAAAACACTGCTTTATTATTATCAGAAGCAGGCGCCTTCGAGCTGTAAGCGATCACCGACCAAAACTTTCTGACATCCCAGAAATCCGTCACCAATTAATCAGTCCGTGTGACTCCACTCAAGCAGGATGTCAAATCTAATTCTGCCCAATTCCTAAAGAAGTCACGGGTAACAAGCTCTCTGCGAGAAGGAAATGAATTAAAACAAGTTTATTAGGAAGTGGGAGCTCCCTGGGTGCAGTTATTGCTAGGAACCATCAGCTTTGCAGCCAAACCCAAACCGTTCTCTGCTGCAGTGAACTCGTTGCATCAGTTCTTCCAAAAGGGAAACATGCACAGCACACCCAGGAGCCAACAATGGCTGAGAGTATGTATCTACTCCCAAGGGACACTCGGCATCCAGAAGAACCATATTGCAACATCCCCCCCTGAGGAAGAAAAGGCAAAAGAGTGAATATCAGTGTTTTCCTGTGATCTGATGACACTGGAACAGATGTCACTGTTTCTCTCTCATGTTTGTTACAGTGAAACGAATCCCGGCTCTTCCAGGCCTTAATGGGCCATTCCCATCTGTACCGGGTCGGCCCGGGCTGGGTAGCCCCAGTTGGCCCCAGCCTGGCCCGGTTGTTTCCACACATCCTTGTCTTAAGCCCATGTGGGCTGATTCTACCCACCAATCAGAGGCTTGCTCTAATGGAAGGTGTGAATTTGCTGTCAGCAGTGGGTGTGTTGGCCCTGGTCGGCCTGAAGCAGACCCCCTCGAGAAGAGGGCTGAGAATGAGCCTTGGTTGGCCCGGAAAAATACCAGGCCACCCAGATATGTAAACAAACTACGCTACCCGGCCCGGGCCGACCGGGTACAGATGGGAATGGCCCTTTAGTAACTCCTGCACAGCCTGCAGTGGAGGTCTGTGTATGTAACCTGTTAACAATCCTCTCAGAAAGTGGCCGGAGTGAATTCAGAAAGGTTAGAGTTAAGTGCACGGTCAGGAGAAGTCTCCCACGGCGGGGCGTGCTGTAAGGGTTTCAACGGCTCAGGCATCTCAGAAGAATCCTTCAAACGGAAACGTTCTAAACTTTTTACCTTTGATGGAGAAGTGAAAATAAAAAGTCTCCAACACCAGGAGCTGAAACTCAAGGGTATCACCACAGATCAGAGTCCCTGTAAGTTCCTGAGTTTCTACTTATTACTAAGTGAAAATGTTTCCATGGATCAGGCGGAGAAAAAAATGAAAATTTTTCCAGTCGTGAAATCGTAAATGTTCATGTTTACCAGAGCAGCGCCACCTAACTCTCTTTTACGTCAATTTTGAACGTGCGTCGATGTCACAATTATCTTAACGCCTAAAGAACAGGCTGTGTTCAAAGAATTGGCTTTTGCATCAGCCTGGAATGCAAGACCAAAAGGAAGATCTATGGATGTGATGAAGAAGGACATGAAGGTAATTAGCGTGAGAGTAGAGGATGCAGAAGACAGCGGTAAGCAAAAGTACAGAAAAGGGGTTAAACTTACTTAAAGGAGCAATATGTAAGAATTCTACCGTGAAATAATCACAAAAAAGTCTAATGATTCAATCGTGTCAGAAGGACGTTTAGGCTGAAACTGGTTTCCTTCTCAGTCAGGTGGGGAGCTGACAGTTTATGTCTAAAAAATGAAAAAAAAAAAAACTAAAGAGGGACGTTTTGTTTATATCAGTGAGTTTGGGAGGTTCCCGTGTCTCCGGCGAGCTAATGCTGCAGTGTCAACATTTGTTATTGGATACCAGCAGGCAAAAAGCTCCAGAGCTGTTTAAAGAACCAAAGCCAGGAAACAGAATCAATCAATCAATCAATCAGATTTTATTTATAAAGCGCTTTTCAAGCAAAGTGCTTTACAGAACTAAAATGACCCCAAATTCCCATAACAGTTTGAAAACATTAACACACACACACACACACACACACACACACACACACACACACACACACACACACACACACACACACACATCAGTAAATATGTATATTCGGCTGAGTCCAGATGAGCTAAGTAAGGTGAGGCAAGGAAACGCCATCAGAGGAGCCATCTGCCCGGGCAGCATCAGGTCTTCCACACTAAGTCAGGGCGCTCAGAGGAGGGGGAGCATAGACACCCACCTCCACTTAAACACTACCTGTAGAGCGGCCAGGAAGCTACCGTCGACCACCGCCCCCGGGGCAGAGGGCCCCTACAGAGACAACACTGGATTAAAATGAAAACAAATGAAAATAAAAGAGCTAATATAAATGACAAAGTAAGAAAATAAATAAGAAATAAAATCATATAGACAGTAAAATAATAATATTAAATAATGAAACAATGCTAAAATAAAATCATAGAAAACATGCAAAGCCAGTAATAACATATACCGTAAATCCTCTAATATTAGCCTGTATTTCATTAACTGCCGGGTATCATATTTTGGCCGGTGTCGGAGTCGGCGGAGGTGAATAATGGCTGGTTTTTTATTGTGGCCGGGTGGAATGCGGTAACAAGCAAGTACGGGGGCGGTTGTGTCACCCATCTCACTTTTGATTTGCCAGTGATAGACCGCGAGGGTAACTTTAACCGTGCAGAGACGAAGAGGAGGCGAAAATTTGATGTCAAGTTCAAAAAGAACGTGCTGATTATGCTGCAGAACACTCTGGGGAGCAGTAGTAGGGGTTGTATGAACTAGTCGACTTCACGGCTCTATAGTGACTTTTTATGCCTGTCATCGACTAGTCGCTGTCACGTGATGATGACCGGCAAGATGCAGTCCACGGAAAAGACAGCAGCCTGCTGTCAGCAGGTGACAAGCTCCTGCGCGTCGGGGGGCAACGCGCTGTGCCAGAGCGTCGGTACCGACACCCGCCGTAAAACGGACATTTAACCAAATTGTGACCTTTACCCTCTTGCAATTTAACCTTCCCCTCACCCCCATCCTAACCTTAACCAGCTTGCGCATGCACAGCTCTGATTGTTGACGCGCTCCAGACATCTGCGTCCTGAGCACGGCCACAGTAACCTGATCAAATCAGGAGTCGCCACCTCAAAGACTAATTTAACACGCGATCGTTCATGTCGGCTCATTTCCTTTTATGTTTTCTGTCCTTTATTTGCTCCTGATGCGTTTCGCTGCTGTGGAGCGGGATGCATCACCTTGTCCTCCGGTGATGCACCGATCAGGCGCGGCCGCCAAGCAGTGCGCACTCCTCTGTTTTAGCGGTCGGTAGATCTTTTAGAACTGCAGTTCAAAGGTAACTCATAAGGTGAATATATATGAACCCAGGTAGCAGTTTCTCTTTAGGATTGAGAGGAGATGCAGGAAGATAATAAACAGACAGGACAGAAAAATAGTCAAATAAAAACAAGTTAGTTTTTGTACCTGGTGGTTGCAACAAACAGACACCATTGAAGGTAATCAGAAGTGAGGAACAGAAAATGAAATAATTATTTTAATGTTTAGAGCAGCAGGAACTCTGAGAGGCTGCAGGCGCATCAGTGAGTTTGCGGCCGCTGCGCAGGGGGAGGGGGGAGAGGGCTGAAGCAGGGGGAGGGGGAGATGGCTGAAGCAGAAACTACCGTTGTTAAAAGAAATGTGTTTAACTTTGAAAATGTGGGCACAATTTTAATTGTCAAAAACTCCAGCGAACCATTAGTTCATTTTTCTCAAATAGAAATAGAGGCCTGCCTCTAATTCTGGTCCTCCTTCCAATAAAGGCCTGGAGCTTGGTGAGCTTGAGTCAAATACAGGCCCGGGCCTGTATTAGAGGATTTACGGTAATTATTTTAATGTTTAGAGCAGCAGGAACTCCGAGAGGCTGCAGACGCATCAGTGAGTTTGCGGCCGCTGCGCAGGGGGAGGGGGGAGAGGGCTGAAGCAGAAACTACCGTTGTTAAAAGAAATGTGTTTAACTTTGAAAATGTGGGCACAATTTTAATTGTCAAAAACTCCAGCGAACCATTAGTTCATTTTGCTCAAATAGAAATAGAGGCCTGCCTCTAATTCTGGCCCTCCTTCCAATAAAGGCCTGGAGCTTAATGAGCTTGAGTCAAATACAGGCCCGGGCCTGTATTAGAGGATTTAAGGTAATCATGTAAAACAAGAAATAAAACTAGTAAATAATTAGATAAAAGTTAACCTAAATAGGCGGGTCTTGAGCCTTGACCTAAAAACATGAATGTTCTCTGCGGCCCTGAGGTCCTCCAGCAGCTCGTACCCGAGGCGAGGGCCGTAATACTGGAAGGACGCCTCGCTGTGAGTGTGTCCTGACCCAGGAGGTGTTTCTTGTTCCCCTAAGAAGCCACGACCTCTTTGTGTTTTACTCTAATATCAAGTGAAGTAGGCTAGTGGCTAACGTTGAGCTAACAATGTTAACTATGAATTTTAAGCAAACAATCATCTCTGAAAATATCTCAAGCTACTTTTTCAATCACCAACAACTGGATATTACGTGAAACTGTACTGATGGACTGTATGCAGGCAGATGATTGGCTGTGGTCAGTCAGCCTGAACAGCTAGCCCCAGACCAGACAAAATCAAAGAGTTACCATCTTAGAACGAATCAAATCCCCTAAAAATGTTTTCAAACAATATTATTCAATAAACCTTGTGTCATTTTTGTTTTGACATTTAGATAAACTTAAAATTTATTTACAAGCATCAAATTCAACAGAAGCAGCTAAACGTAGCACTGCAATGCATCCAGGTTCAGGTCTGACAGGAATAAAAAAAATAAACTTTATTCACGCAAAACTGACACACTGTGTGCAAAAACCAGAGCGTCGTTTTGAAGCTGCTTCACGAGAGCAGCGATCGGCTTCGGCTGCTTGTTCCACTCGGACTAGCTGTTAGCTCATTAGTTCTGTCAGATGTAAACTATTTTTCTTCAAACAGAAGTTGCCTAAAAAGGATCTGCAGTGGGTTAGACGGGGATTATTTATATCTACTACACGAAAACCCTTCAGGATGGCAGGAAAATCAATTTCGGTTTATGCTGCTTGGAAAATGTTGCAGAAACCTACAAGCAGGCTAAATAACTGTGAACCTAAACCTGTCAGGCTGCCAACAATAACAACACAATAAATCCTCACAGCAGATTCATCTGAAAGTGTTAAAGCATTTTTATTCCGTCTGTAAAGATCTTTTATATTCCTAATGTTATGAAATGATCTGCTAAATCTTTGATGCTTGAATTCACACAGAAATTAATTTATATCAGTGAACGTTAATAAAAACGATTTCCACCTTTATAATTGCAAACTGAATAACTCAACCGTCGTCTTTCTTTTGCAGCAGCGCACCTAGCTATAATTCAATATACGCATTGTTACTTTATGCCCATTATTATGTCAGAATGTCATTCAAGCAGCTGTAAAAGGAGATCCGTGTATTTTTTTCTAATTAAAAGCCATTAGATGATGGATAAAAGGTGCCGTTCTTGTTTTATTATCGTTAAATCTCTTACCTTTGCTTGAGGTTGTCTTTAATCTCCCACCGGTTTGTGCCTAATTAACCTTAAAGAATGGAGACTCAGCTGCAAACGTTAGATTTTCCATTATTACGAGGATTCTCTAACAGACGATTTAACCAAAGCAACTGATGACTTTGTTACTGCAGAACCTTCCAGGCTCATGATGATGACGGACAGCCTTTTCTTCTTCTGAGATTCCTTCTGTTATTTGCAGGTTAACAGTAATTTAATGCGACTGTTTCCATCAAAGCTAATTAGAGCGATCTAAAGTATCGATTAGATTTTTAATAGTTATATATTTGCCTTTGCTTTATCAATATTGTCACGTATTTTAAGCCTCTGAATGAATTTGAGGCAAAATTAGTGATGGGAATTTGACTCCTGTTTATGAATTAGCCTACAGCCAGTTAGCGTCATTCTTTTTGTTTTATTAAGTGTCAGAAGCAATCTGGGACCTGTCCGTTCACTGAGAAACACTTTTAATATGTGAAATAGGGTCAGTCGCTCTGGGCTTGCCTTGCAGCAAGAAGGTCACGGGTTTGAATCCCGGCATGGGCTCTTTCTGCGTGGAGTTTGCATGTTCTCCCTGTGCATGGGTAGGTTCTCTCCAGCTACCCCGGATTTCTCCAGCAGTCCAATAATATGGCTGTTAGGTTGATTGGTCTCTCTAAATAGTCCTCAGGTGTGTGAGTGCATGTGTGTGTGACACGACCGAGGTAGAATGGTGCCACTAATATTAAAAGGAGATTAAAATTGGTTCTAAAAGGTTCTAAAACAAGACAAGCAGTGTGACAGCCAAAGCAAATTTAAAAAGGGACATTTATCACAAAACCCTGATAATGACGCCAAGGAAAAAGGAGCGTTCAATCAAGTGTGTGCAGGGCCTCAAGGGACAAGGCGGTCCAGTCCGGCCCTGCTGAGCTCTCGACCAGGGAACCTCCAAGGCCGGCGGTGTCGTCCTCGTGGAGCCACTGGGTAACTTCACGGCGGGTCTACTCCTCCTCCGCCCGGCCACTGTGGGCACACAAAATTCACAACAGTAACAGGTCCCCGGCACCAGACCACACACCGAGCCACAGCAACTCCAACCACTGCCAGGCACTGCTCGATACTTACAAGTGGGGGCCTGCCGTGTTGCTTTCTGTGCCCTGGCTTCTCCGGCCGTGGATTTCCCTCCCCTGCTGCTGCTGCTGCCCGTGCTGCTGGTGAACCCCCTCCTCGGTCCAAGACCCCGACCTGACTCAGTGGCACCTGTACGTGCGCCGCACATGTGTGGAGAGAGGGACACCCACACTCCTCCGCACTCGGTCGTCGTCCATCCTCCAGGACCGTGCTCCGGGTGCTCCTCTGTTCCGGCAGGGGGGGGGGTTGGGGTTCAGGCACATGTGTCCTCAAGACACCGTCTGGGGTGCATCTCTGCCATCCTAGCTGTCTCTCCTGTCTGTTTGTCCTGTGTGTCTCTGCGTTGCCCCGCAATGAACTGGCAACCTGTCCAAGGTGTGCCCCGCCTGTTTGCCCAGAGACTGCTGGAGATAGGCACCAGCCCCCCCGTGACCCCGCATGTATAAATGGGTATAGACAATGAATAGATGGATCAGTCACTCTGAGCTTAGAATGCATGCACAATGCGAAAATAGTCTTCAATTCCTATTTTCTGCATTAGCCACTGAAAGGAAAACAGACGGGAAAAAGCTACATACCTACGTCACACTATAAGCTAGCTTTCATAAACTCACCCCATCTTGTCTCATCCCACAGAATATTGTGTTGATGTTAGCAGGCAGGAGAGAGCCGAGCATTTCTGTAGTGGTAGCTAACCGATAGCGTTAGCATCTCCACCACACAGCAGAACTCCTTCAGGCTTGGGATGTTTGTGGAGATAAAACACCAACGTTGCAGAGCAAATGGAGTCCGCGGTAGAGTTGCATCCTCCTCCATCTTCTCCTTCCTGGAACAGGAGTGCCTGAGCGTTTTTGTTTTCCACTCACAAGGCATACATTCATACTACAGACCACAGCCGATCTACTGAAACAACGAGTGAATTGGAGCTTTAATGCTCTTAAAATGGTATTAAAAACAATTTAGCTTTGACAATCTCAGATATTCTGCATAAAAACATTTATTTAATTTGCTCTAAATAGTAGTTTTAGCTGATATGATGAAATAAACATGATATTTCCGTGTCCTAAAAGGCATTTACACCTGAAACAGATATTTTTCTAACATCCCAATTATGCCTGCATAGCTTTTACTCTCTTCAGCTGAATCCAAGGGCTACAGTATGTTGCTTCAATGCTCTTGATAATTGACACAGAATGGGCTGACTGACTGACAAAATTTTGGCTGTGCAAGTGCTGCTATAAAAACTCCAGTAAAACAATAGATAAAACTGTTTGCAGACTGCAGTTTTTGCATTAAATGTCACGTCAAAATGTACCTTGTTCCTTGTTAGTATACGGGGTATAAATGCTGTTTAATTCCATGTCATTAGACAAATATTTAGTAGCTTCAGCTGAGAGGCTGTGAATGGGGATGTTGGGTCTTATGCAAAGGAAGGAATCACTGAAGAACAGACCTGACTGCCCTGGAGCAAACCAGTGGCGGGCACAAGACGCATCCAGCCGCCTCCACACTCATTTTCATACATTTAAATAGAAATTTTTACAATCTGTAGAGAAGAATGTGATCAGTAGCCAGTGTTGGGAGTAACGCGGTACAAAAGTAATTAAGTACTGTAATGCATTGCTTTTTGCTGTAATGTGGTAATGTAAGGTATTACAGGGAAAGAAAATGGTAATATTTACTCGGTACAAGTGTCAGTAACGCGGTAATTACAACACATTTTTTAACCCAGAATCAAGATGTGGGTTTCCTAAAAATTCAAATTGCGGGAAGCCTGAAAAAAGATCCAGTATCCACATATATGACGTCATTTATGGACTCAGCTTTGTGGGCATTCTATGAGCAGAGAGGACGCAGCGGTGACGGCTCAAATACTCCAGCTGCGTCCTGCGCGCGGCCGCTGTTATATTCACAAAATCGCTCCACCAAAACAAAGTGATCCGTTTGTGATTGGTCATATCAGCCCATATTCTCTGGTACTTCATGTACTTTTCAGCTGATTCATGATCTGTACCTCGGTGATTTCAACTCATTGCTGCTGGAGCGCAGCGCATGTTAAACTTTTTTTTTGTGTTCGGTAAATGGTAAATGGTAAATGGCCTGTATTTGATATAGCGCCTTCTAGAGTCCTGGAACCCCCCAAGGCGCTTTACAACACAATCAGTCATTCACCCATTCACACACACATTCACACACTGGTGGGGATGAGCTACAATGTAGCCACAGCTGCCCTGGGGCGCACTGACAGAGGCGAGGCTGCCGAGCACTGGCGCCACCGGTCCCTCCGACCACCACCAGCAGGCAACGTGGGTGAAGTGTCTTGCCCAAGGACACAACGACAGCGACAGACTGAGCGGGTCTCGAACCTGCGACCTTCCGATTGCAAGGCGAGCACTTAACTCCTGTGCCACCATCGCCGGTAGATCCCGTTGGCTGATCAGTTAGAAAGTAGGAAATCTAGGAAACAGTTTTTCTGGAAGACGGAGAAAACATGCAGCATGCAGGAAGGTTAGAGAGAGAAAGGGCCGGAAATTATTCACAAAAATCAAGAAAACAAAACAAAGTGCTTGAAAAGAAAAAAGTAGGTAGATTTATCCCCAACACACACTTTTACCAGTGAAAAGCAATAATATATAAGCATTTAATATTTATACATGTGATAGAATCAGATCACCCCAGAAGTCAGTCCCACATCCAGGGCCGTATCAAGGCATTTGGGGACCAAGGCTAATATAGGCTTGGAGCCCCCACCACCTCACTCCCTGCTCAGTTAATATAAGATGGCAGCGTGCTGAGAGTACAGATTGTTGTTGCTTTTATTTAATAAACAATCATTTTAAAGCACTGTTATTATATCTGACTGTTTTTAACAGCAATCCTAGCTCAGACACCACATCACCTTCCACATATATGTCATGAGCTCACTGAGCGTCACATGACCAGATCCATCTGAAGTTGTTTTGGTGAAAGTAACTTAAAGTAATGCAAAAGTAGTGTAATGCCTTACATTTTAAAATCAGTAACATTGTAATGTAATGAATTACTTTAAAATGAGGGTAGCAAGTAATAAATAATGCATTACAGTTTTGAAGTAACTTGCCTGACACTGTCAGTAGCATGCGGTCACTGAAAAGAATACTGATAAAGAAAATCCTTGAAGGCTAAGGTATGCCGGCTGTATCATGTTACATTTAGAAATTATAACATTTGAAGTGTTTTGAAAACCTAGAAGTTACGTTCTAATGCTCTCAACCCCAGCAGATCAAAGCCAGAGGTGTTTCTAGCATCGAGCCTGACGTACTGCCTTTAGTGTTTGCTTTTCACTTGTTTTCCATCTGCACAGAAACGTCATTCAAAAAGCTAGTGAGCCACTTCTAGAAGCCAGTGTCTCTTGAAAGCCAGTCAGAATGAGAGACATCCTGTCCACTTGGTCATTTGTTTGTCTTACGTTAGCTCTGAGCTACACAGGCCAGCCAAAAATAGATCACACACTGTAAGATGTTGTTGGACCTCCTTTGGCTTTGCTTACGACACATTTGCTGTGGCGTTTCAATAAGCTTCTGCAGTGTCACCAGATTTATCTCCATCCAGTGTTTCATTAGCGTTTCACCAAGATCTTGTTGCACTGATGATGGAAGAGTCTGACCGCTGCACAAAGCCTTCTCCAGCACATCCCAAAGATTTTCAGTGGGGTTAAGGTCTGGACTCTGTGGTGGCCAAGGATGTCTCGTGCTCTCTGAACACCCCTCTCACTATCTGAGCCCAATAAATCCTGGAATTGTCATCTTGGAATATAGCCGTGCCATCAGGGAAGATGGAATAACCTGGTCATTCAGGATATTCAGGTAGTCAGCTGACCTCATTCTTGGAGCACATCCTGTTGATGAACCTAGACCTGACCAACTGCAGCAAGCCCAGATCATAACACTGCCCCCACAGGCTTGTACAGTAGGCACTAGGCATGATGGGTGCATCACTTCATCTGCCTCTCTTCTTACCCTGATGCACAATCATGCTGGAACAGGGTCCATCTGGACTCGGACCCGTTGAAATAATATGTTGGACAGTTCTTAACCCAGTTTTAGTCATTTCTGCATTTCCTTAGATGTTTCCTCTGCTTGATGCCGATGATCTGACCCTTGTCACACAGACTAACATCTATTCCACTACCACCAGATGTGTCATTCATGGATGTTTTAAAAATGAGCAGCAGCTCATTGCACCAGTTGGGTTAAATAAATTGTTGCAGCTGAAAGAAAATCACCCATGCACTCATTATCCAATAGGACTCTCCTATCATTTTTGCTTAGTTAAGTCCAGGTGGAGACCTTTTTTGGCCAGGCGGTGTAGTCCCACCGCAGCAAATGTAAACCAGATGGGAACACCCAGCATGCTGATTGGTCAGCTTGTTCTCAATATTTTTATGAGTCACAGCTGATAAGTTGAGTCATCTGCCCTGATATCAGTCAGATAATGGATCTTGTTGATCATCCATGTGAGTTCTTCCTTCATTTAAAAGCTAGCTGCTGATGTTTGTGTGCCCTTCTGCCTCCCAGGACGCAACAAACCCGGCTACAGGAGGGCGTCTGGTAACAGCGTACCTGTTGTGTTTGATGAAGCTCTGATCACGCTGGATTTCCCCACTGAGGGGCAGTAAAGGAATTTTCTATTCCACTGGCAGACCTGTTTGAGGAGGTAGTATCAAAATGGTGCCTTTGCCCTGCACCCTAGTGAGATTAATGTGTTCACGCCCACACAACCGACCCACACCATAGGGAAATGGGCCCGAGCATTATTTAAATAAACTAAATACTGCAACCGGAATTATTGCAATGAAAATTTGAATCCATTTTTAATCAAAAATATAATTGTATCCAGTCTTTTAATGATGAACTTTAATCATACCACAACACAAACGCTGCAGGTTCTTTATCCAATTACCTGAAGTTACCTAATTACAGTGGCTCCCCTGCAGACTTTTCACAGGGGGGCAGTGGATATTCTGGGGTGGCGCATCAACTTGGTCCCTGTGGACAACTTAGTCTTTAGCTGTGCGTTGCATTTCTCAGTCAATAAAAATCCTTTCATTCTTAAAACTCAAAAGGCATCCAGCACATTTACCTCAAATAAGAGAAGTACAAACATTTCTGAAAAGAAGTGACAGTTTTTTCAGCTACTGTTTCAAAATGTTTGTTTTAGAATTTGTGGCTGTTTCAACAAAAATATCCAGTATTCAGGTTCATATTTATTCTTTGTAAATGGGGCACCGTAGTGACAAACATATACAATTAAATTGTGATTTAAAGAAAAAAAATCTTAATATAAATGTATTATTTGACTGTCAAGTATCCAACAATTTCCCAGGGTGGGCATGGCCCCCCTGGCCACCCCTTGATGGCACCACTGCTTAATTAACCAAGGAAAGCATGTCAGCAGTTTGTTTTACTGAAAATCCCTAACTTGATAAAAATGTTTATGAATCATTTTGACAATAATCAACAACTACAAACCACAGATCTGAATTGTAACTTACGTAACATCTGAGGTAGGTTATGGACCAGATTTACGACTCAAACACTTCTATAAACAAGCTTGTTGTACAAAGAGGGATAGTTTCCAAGCCCGACAGCAATAACTGTGAAAAACTGGCCTCAGGTGCTCAGGCGGAGGCCTGATGGGTAATAAGGTAGGAAGCTATTAGTAAAACAGACAAATAACAAACAGGACCAGAGCAGGCAGAGCCAGAGCAACATCAGAGGGATTTATTTGTTCTCCATTCAGTGAAAGCTAGCAGGGGCGTCTTCTCCTTGCACGACATGAAATTCTGGTAAAGAAAACAGAAAAAATATGAATAAATAAACATGTTTCGAGCTTGAAAACCTCCCGCGACGCTGCCTCGCTCACATTTATGACAGGTATTGTTAAAAAGGAGAACTTGTGTCTGGAGGACCATGCAGTTTTAGAATGACTCACTCCTCCATCCTGGCTTGTTTTGACACACCATTCATTTGCTTCCTCCTGCCCTGACTCTGATCCTCTTTTACCCACCTTTCCTGCTGTCACAAATTGAGAGAGCTCACCGTCCCCTTTCTGAAAAATACCCGAGATATTTTCTTCTAAATCACCAGCTTTCGGTGCAACACCGTTATTCTGTTTTCCTTCTCTTTCCTCGCCACAATCTTTCAATAAAAATCCTCACCAGGCCCTAGAAATCAATTTGACCATCTCGGCAAAAAGGAAAAACAATAACACTGTCTGGTTTTGTTGTAGTCGTTGTGTGCCGGAAATTAGGTTCACATTTACCAGCTTCATTCTTAGGAACTGAGTTCTAGATAGTGGAAGATTATCTACCGTGTTTTCCAGACGATAAGTCACACTTTTTAGATAGTCTGGTTGGTCCTGCGACTTATATACCAAATTATGTATACCGCGCTGCTGCGGGCCGGCTCCGGACCAGGAATGAGCTCCCCTGTCCCGCCATCACCTGCTGGAGACTGTTGCGCACTGCTGCGGGCCGGCTCCGGTCCAGGCTTTAGCTCCTCTGCCCCACTGGGAGGGTTTCAAACACCGCCATCACCTGCTGCAGCCTGTGGCGGGGTGCTGCGGGCGCTCTCCCCGCCCGCTGGGAGGGTTTGAAACACCACAATCCTCTGCTGGAGACCGTGGCGCGCTGCTGCGCCCTGATTGCTTATTCTGTTATTGTTACCAGTACTTGTCTTGAAATGTGAAATGCTTGGTCTCAGATTTTGTAAGAAAATGATAACGTTTCCCACCAAAATGCGACTTAGAGTCCTGTGCGATTTATACTCTGGAGCGACTTATACTCTGGAAACTACGGTATATCCTATATACAGGTGAAAGTGGAAAAGTGAGAATATGGTGCAAAAGTTATCTACAAGTAATCCAATTTAGACTGAGATACCATCTAAAGGCTCAAGAACCTTTTGCAGGGTTTTGGATTCATCAGCTGATTAGAGTGTAACATTTTGAGTCTAATCTATTCTTTGAGGACAGCAGTAGCTCAGGAGGTGGAGCAGGCCTTGCTGGTGGTGGTTGGAGGGACCAGTGGTGGCAGTGTATGGCAGGCCTAACCTCTCTCAGTGTGCCCCAGGGCAGCTGTGGCTACATCGTACCGCATCCCTACTAGCGTGTGAATGTGTGTGTGAACGGGCGGATGACTGATTGTGTTGTGAAGCGCCTTCGGGGGTTGTAAAACCCTAAGAAGGTGCTATAGAAATACAGGCCATAGAATTTTGACATAGATAGACATAGACGTTGAATTTGGAGTTTTCATAAGCTGTAAGCTATACCCATCACTGTCATAACAAATAAAGACTTGATATATCTGGCTTTGCATGAATGAGTCTTGTTAGTTTCACCCATCGACATATATACTGGACAATGTGTTTCCATAGGCTCCAATTATAAGTTTTTGTGCTAAAATGGGAGGTGGCCACCACCGCCATTTTGACCGTGTCACAGGTTCCGTCAAACCCAGAGAAATCCAAAAAAGGGAAAAGAGGTGGAGCTGAGGGTGGGGCTGTAAGGCTGGGATCAAATGAGGACACCCGTTGAACTGAAGCGATGCAGCTACAAGCTAACCCAAAGCTAACGCGGAGGTGGGAGCTAAGCTAATGGAGGTAGCAACCTAGCTACAACCGGAGTTAACTGTGCACAACACCAGAGCTTCTGAGTCAGAGATACGCCGGGCTGACTGCTGGGTAAAACCGGGTGGAACACAGAGGTCTCCATCCAAGAGCTCCACAAGGCGGCAGCCGCGCAGCAGACAGGCGCCGCTGTAGAGATACGCCGAGCTGCCGCTGAGGGGAGGGGATCATACCGATAGTCGGAACCCAGCTCCACCAAAATGTTATATTTCAACCCATTTTCTAAAATGCAGCATTATGTTAAATGCACTGGGTTTTACTCTATTACATTTAAATTGCATGGTTAAACAGTACATGTTAACATCTAAGCTCAGATAGCACAAGAGCGGCAGTGACCTAAAATCATCGACATAAATACATAAATATAATTTTACTTACCGAAAAAAATGAAGTGAAGACTCATTGGACGCTCTATTAGTGAAATTAATACCAAAGCAAGTCATTTTGTCCAACAATTGCACAAATAATATCAAAAAAGAACGCACAAACGGCACAACTAATGGTCTAAGTTGAGAGACTGAAAATGGCGGAACAGTTATCAGGCGAGGCCGAGGCTCAGACTGAGGCCTTTCCCCGGAGCTAGCTCTGCGGTCACGTGGGTCTGATGCTCATTAATTATTCAGAATTTTAGGCTTTTAATACACTTAAACAGAAGAGTGACAAAAACATTCACCCCCCTCAGAGTTGTCATGAGTGTAAACTAGATCATTTAAACCAAAAACGTTCTAGTACCAGGCTGTAAACATGTTTATTTCTGCTGTGAAATTGGTATTTTTAACATGGGAGTCAATGAGGATTTGCTCGCTTCTGACACCAGCCCCTAGTGGATGAGGGTGGAACTGCAATTGTTGTTACTTCCTGTTTTGCTTCATTTCCAGACCCGAATTATGGGGGCTTGGCTTCACCTTAAGTAAAAACAGAGTTTTTAAACTTTAAGCTAAAGCTTTAACATTGATCTCAGTGATTGTTGGGTTAGAAACTTGACCGGTTATGACACCACTCTGCAGTCCTCTGCTGACCAAAAACCAAACTACATAGTTCTGTGGAGCTGGCAGGATCCTAGGGGGGTGCTCTTTACCCACGTCACAACTGTTAGCTGTAATGCTAGCAGTTAGCTTTTTCGGTTTGCCGATCGTCAACAAAAAGCACAAAAAGACAAAAAAGAAGTTAGCTTTTTCTGTTGGTGCAGCCTGGAAGTAAAAGTAAGAGAGTAATGCCCCTGGAGGCGAAGCAAAGAGCTAAATCCAGAGTGAACATCAGCGTGGGCTACGCTAGTTTAAGGAAGCTAAAGGAGGCTACAAAATCTGATGGTGACCTGGCTTTGTTGCTACTGGACTTGTAAGTTATAATATGTGTTGTTCAACAATGTGGATCTTTTTACATCCTGGTTTATTTTAGTATTAGGTGGCTCATGTTAGTGTTAGCTTCTTGTTGGCGCTAGCTACAGCAGAGTTGTTTACGACAGATGTTATTCCACTTTCAACCAGTAGGGCAGAGGAGCAGGAAACTGTTATGACCTAAATAGATTTTTGCACCAGATTCAGAGTTTTCCAGTTCCACCTGTGCCAGAAAGCCGTAGAGATGTTTCTCATAATGCTGGTCTGTGCTAGAGTCGCTGATAGCAGACAATTTCCTTTTCAAAATGCATTTAATTGCAGTTAATTACATCTTAATGCCTTTTCTAAATATCGACTAAATTGTAACTATTGTGACTGTTCACCACTTTAAAGCATTTACATCTCACAAAAGTACTATAAACTGGCATCTGTCAAAATATTAAAATCCTTCAAAAGCATGAAGAACTAATTAATTTTATGAAAATAAAATAGCAAACAGAGTCGCAAGGTCGGCCTCCAGCATCTCTTCAATGTGAAATAATTCTGAGCTCAAATCAAACTGTAGGTAATAAATGTTGCACAGCTTCCAACAAACATCAGTTATCACCCTGTTTCTTTATTGTGAGCCGTGAATTCCTTCTTTTGTTTTTATTTACACAAATAAACATGAGAGGCTGTTGACATGTGTGGGTTTTCTCTT
>NC_091746.1:27294560-27362060 GCF_043380555.1 Nothobranchius furzeri
GTGTGTCAGAGAGAGAACGAAGCCAGTGGCCATGAGTTGCTTTGAAGTGTGCGTTTATACAGATATGACCTGTGGGGCTAATATTGTATTTTGGTACCTGCATCTGTCGACCTGGAAGAAATGCTGAAATGTAATGATTCTGAATGTGTGTGTGTGTGTGTGTGCACATGTGTATGTGTGTGTGTGCTGGTGTCCAAATTCAACAGCTTGGCTTCAAGCTTTTCTTGCTTGAGTTGCTTTCAGCTGCAGATACTGAAGGTATTAAGCTCTGGAAATCGGTGTACTGTTGTAGAAAATGATGAAATAAGAAACGTTTTATGGATAAATTATCATTTTAGTGCACGTGTTGTCTTCGGTATCGATCACAGTTGGTTGCGTTCCAGACGCAAAAACAAATTGACAGATTTTTGCATCACACTGAATATTTAAACGTTTTTGTTTTCTGAGGAGCTCTTTTTTTTTACGTGAAGACAACGCCGAAACAAAAACACAGAAACTCATCCGAGAGCAAAAGTTACGCGTGAGTTTGACTTCACGGATCAAACCTGACGTTTGCATTCCCAAACTCCAACATCCATCCTGGAGTGCTGTGTTATCAAAGGAGGAAAAACATTAATGAGATTGGTTACAGGAACATTCCTCCAAAAAATAAATTACTCATTCATTTCTATAACTAACGGTTTGTTGCTGCGCAGGATGCATAAATGATGCATTTACTTCAGGACCAGAGAACTGTCCAGAAGCATCCTGGTGATTGGCGTGTTTTTGTTCACAAACACGTTGCTGTAGTGTATACAGAAACGCGGTAGAGTTAATAATTAATGCAGAGCTGTTCGTAAAAAATATATAAACTCATTTACGTGAAGATAATATCAGAAATGTCTCCGTTGTTGGGTAGGTGGGCGTGTGTATGCTCGTTTATGCGGTTATTTTCCAGCATTGATTTTTGCTTCTCTGTAACAGCAGCTGTCAGTTTGTTGCTCCGGAGCATGCTGTTGTGTGTTTCCACATCAACGGGTTACTCGGTGTATGTTGCAGAAGTCCACAGTGATTTCAGATGTTCAGCATTTAATTTTGAGATCGTTTTCTTGAGCCAGTAGCTGCTAAAATGACCCTTTACAGGGTTAATGAAAGGTCACAGGCCCGTACCACCCTCTGTGGCCAGAATGTCGCACTTACCTGTTGAATGTAGAAAAAACTGAGCTGGCATGCCCAGATCTGTAGTCTGCTTCTGGCTGAGTTGTTTGATTTAGTGGTGAATCAGTCCTGTAGACACTAAATGCGTCTGGAGAGACATTTCAGCTGTTAGATTAGTTAAAAACAAGAACGCACAGTGAGAAGACAGGTCTTGTTCTAGTAAACAGACACTAGGGGGCGCTAAAAAGTGTGCCTTTAAAACAAGCTGCAATGGGCTGGAAAATCTCCAGTTTTTCAGGGAGTTTGTCATCATTATAGCAAAGACTTGGATACACAAACTTTTATAAAATAATCTTCTTACTGACAGAATTTTTTTCAAACAAAATCACAGTTCTGTTCCACAGAGCCCTTTGGTGGGGCCCCGCCTCACTGGCCCCAAATTCGCGTACGCCACAGTTCAGAGGTCAGATGTTAACAATAAATAAAAAATAAAAGTGCTTTACAGCGCTTATCAGAGTCTCTCAGGAGAAAGCCTCCTCTGTTTGGCAGTACAGCTGGTAAAGATTCATCTGAACAAAGAAGACTAAACGAAAGTGGCTTTTTTTTTTTCTGGGCTCAGAGTTAATTGTTGCATTTTTGTCTTTTTTACTCAGCAAAGTTTCATCCATGGAATTAAAAAGAGGTGAAATATTTTCTTCTCTTGTGTGGGGGCAGCAGTAGCTCAGGAGGTAGAGCGGGCTATCCAGTAATCGAAAGTTTGTAGGATAAAAAACTAATTAATCAAAAATTAATAACCTCATCAATTAATTAATTTATCTATTTATTTATTAATTTATTGTATGTATTCTTTCTTTATAAGTGCTATATAATAATGGTGGTGGTGGCGGGGGGGAGGGGGGGGGGGCATGTGGTTGTGTGGGTATGCGGGGCCTTTTGAATTTAAGCACTTTGAGTTGCGTATATTGCATGATTAAGTGTTATGTAAATAAAGTTTGACTGACTGAATCCTGGCTCCAAGGCAGAGAGTGCTGCTGTTGTGTCCTTGGGCAAAACACTTACACTCCATTGCCTGCTGGTGGTGGTCAGAGGGACCGGTGGCGCCTGCGCTACATGGCTACACCTCTGTCGGTTTGCCCCAGGGTAGCCGTAGCTACATTGTAGCTCATCATCACCAGCGTATGAATGTTTGTGTGCAATGACTCATTATGTTGTAAAGCACCTTGGGGGGTTCTAGGGCTCAAGAAAGCACAGTATCACATACAGACAATTTACCATGCGTCTCAGTTTACCACACACACACACATACATGTACACTGTAAACCTGAATAGTTTGACTTAAATAAAAGCTCATGTGGAAACCAATTAACTCATTCACTTCCATTAATGAATAAAGTCGTCATTTGCATGTTTTTACTGTGTGGGCGTCGGACGAGCCCCCGCACCGTGAGAACAAACATCTCAGCTCTGGAGCCGATCTTCATCCGCATACGTCACACGTCACGTGATCAGGAAGCAGAACATCCATGTGTTAGGAGATCGTTTTGGGCCGCTGCTGTAAAAAAAAAGTGAGGCGCGAACCAGAAAAGCTTCTGCCGATCACAATTCAACAACGGATTATGAAATAACGGATAACGCTCGAAACGCGCGGATTTTTCCTGATGTAAGAGGTGAGTCTGCGCTTTGTTTTGGTTGTTTTGGCGTCAATATCATCCTAGCACGCAACGTTCTGTGACTCTTAAAAAAACAGTAAAAATGGTGAGAAACGCTGGCAGCGAATGAGTTCAAAGGATCAGCATAAATGAGTACACCCCCTTTAAAAAGTATTTATTCTGTAGCTCAAAGAACAAAAGAACAATTTGGAGAAATTCCACAAGGCTGGGTTTTATTGAACACTATTTTAACTCCATAACATGAAATTAAGGTTCATAATGTAACAGATCACAACTAAAATAAGTTAAAGCAAAAATGACTACATCTACTATTCTGTATGATCACTGTGATTTTCAAGGGCAGCATCAAGTCTCCTATGCATGGAATGAACAAGTTGGCGAGTCCGTGACACTTCCAGGAATGCTCTGCAGCGTGCACGTCAGGCAGCTACCTGACCACAGTGTTTTTCTTGGAGTGCAAGTTTCATGTTGTATCATTTGGCAAGCTCGATTTGGCAAGAGACATTTCCACAGATCAGGAGGAGCTCATGAGCTTCTCTTACTGAATACGTTGTACAAGCACCTGAATAAAAAGGGGACTCATGTAAGACTTTTCTTCTGCCTTTTATGAGATGCCGCCCCACATCCTGATTGAAAGGCTTGCCACTGTTTTTAACTTGCCCGATCAGCTTCTTTGATTGCTTTTGAGTTTTCTCACAAAGAGGATCTAGTGGGTGTCTGTGAATGGTCAGATGTCCCTAGCGTCCATCTCTGAGACAGGATCTCCTCAGGGGCGTGTTCTGCCCCCCTTGTTGTTCCTGTTGTACACAGATAGTTCAGAACAACAGGTCCTTGGTTACGTTTTTCGATGATACTGTTTTGATGTCCTTACTTTCAGGATCTGAAATGAACCATGGCCCTGTGTTGCAGGGGCGTGTCAAGGGAGTGGCCTGGGGTAGCACATGCCACCCTTGGAATCTCATTGGCCACCCCAGGCGCCAACACACTAATTTACCTTTAAATAGGCTCTTCGTTGTCCACAAAAGGCTTGGGGGTAAAACAAAAAAGCATAACCTTTGGTGCCACCCCATGCACAAAGTTGTGCCTCACCTGGGCCACCCCATTTTAAAAGATCTGGACACGCCACTGGTGTGTTGTCAGAGTTCACGGAACGGTGTGATAGCAACAATCTGGACATAAAACCAAGGACATGATTATAGATTTTAGACGCTCCACACCGTTCGTTCCTTCTGTTGCTGAGCTGTTACATTTTGAAGGAGGTGTGACTAAGTAACATGGACACTAATGGGCCATTCCCATCTGTACCGGGTCGGCCCTGGCCGGGTAGCCCCAGTCGGCCCCAGCCTGGCCCGGTTGATTCCACACATCCTTGTCTTAAGCCCATGTGGGCTGATTCTGCCCACCAATCAGAGGCTTGCTCTAATGAAAGGTGTGAATTTGCTGTCAGCAGTGGGTGTGTTGGCCCTGGTCGGCCTGAAGCAGACCCCCTCGAGAAGAGGGCTGAGAATGAGCCTTGGTTGGCCCGGAAAAATACCAGGCCACCCAGATATGTAAACAACCTACGCTACCCGGCCCGGGCTGACCCGGTACAGGTGGGAATGGCCCATAAGTAGGGGCACCCTGAGATGGCTACTCATCACTAGCGCGTGCACGTCTGTTGTAATATTGGTATTGATACACATGGATTGATTGTTTGTTTGTGCAATGCTGTTTTTGTGATGTGCTACAAATTAATTGCCCTTTGGGTCCAATACATTTTTCTGAATCTGAACATCTGAACAAATTGCAAAATCTATCTTTTTCCATTCTTCAAGAACAGCCTCTTTTAGAGCCTGGATGGTGGATGGAGAGGGATTGCCCACAGCCGCGGCACGGCACGTCCTGATGCCGAATAAAGCCTTTTGCACGGAGTCACAGATGCAAAATCCGTTAGAATGTTCTGGGAAAATCCTTGAGGGTTTATTTTTGTCATCTGGTGGTTTTCTGTCAGGTTGAATGATTTGGATATTTTTTATTATCAAACTTGTTGAGGTTTTATTTTTTAATGACTGCTTTTAAAGAAATCAGAGTTTAATTATATCATTATTATCTCCGTGTGGCTGTATTCAGTCTGAAATGCCCTTTTATTCAGGTACAATCAGTAGAGCTGTTGCCATAATTCTGTCCTTGGAGCTAAAGTGGACTGGGAGGCCACTTTGTCCCTGGCAGCTCTTACTTCCTCCTCAAACCGTTTGAGCAGATTAGTGGGGAGCTTCAATAGAATTAACATTATCTGTCTTTAAAAGCCAGAAAAAGCAGAGAGTGTGTTGTTATGGCTGCATGCCACCGCCTAAAGACCGGAATCAGTAAACAGAACATTTCACCCTGAGTGGACAAGTCTCAGAGCGCCTTCTCGCTGATTCAGGACCACAGAGGAAAGATGTTGTTGGTGTGTGTGTGTGTGTGTGTGTGTGTGTGTGTGTGTGTGTGTGTGTGTGTGTGTGTGAGCTTGGACCTTAAACTCTGCAGATCAGGCTGTTTTGTGACACGTGCAGGGGGCTTTGTTCATGCTGTGCACACGTGGGAGTGCATGAAAAACAGTCGGTGTCCTTTAGGAACACGTAAATGTGTTTTCGTGTTTCCTGTTTGTGTTCGAGCTTCAGTGAAGCCTTTAACAAACTCAACAGAAACAAGAATATTTTTGCTGAATTTGCATTGTGCATAAACAATCCCATCTTTCATTTGAGTGTTTTTCTTTCTCTTATTCCAGCTTTATTCATATTCAAATAGAGTCACAATTGAATCCTACTTCACAGTTAAGGGACACGCAGCTGTGGTAAGTACACTATATCACAATATAATGACTTTCTGTTTAAGGTCAGTGGTCACCATAATGGTTTCACATGATGTAGCCACGAGAGCCTTGTATATACACATCACACTGCGATGACAGTGTCGTAGAGTATAGCCATAATGTTATAATACAATCCATTACTGGGCTTTATGACCCCAGACGCTATTAAAAAACAAAATTGGTCTCAGCAGCAAAAGAAAGAAAAAGATGAAAGAAAAAAGACCAAGTAGCTAAATCTTCCATGAAGTCAGCGTCTTCATACAGACGAGCAAAGCAGTCAGATGAAAAGTTAGAGTCACCCAGGAGAAGAGAGACGAACACACACACACACACACACACACACACACACACACACACACACACACACACACACACACACTCTCTCTATTTAAATCTGGCATCTGATCTGATCCCTTTCCGCATGGTTCATTATTTTTTCCCTCCTCGCTTCCAGCGTTTTAATGAGTGTCTTCATTCTTCATGTTACTGTCTGACACCAGGCACCGAGCTACAGATATCTGTACGCTCCAGCACACTTTATAGAGCCAACGCCCTCTGTCCTCCTTCCCTTCTGTCCCTTCCTTCCTCAGACTGTGTCAGAGACTGTGTCCATCCAATTTGTGAAGCACTCAGAGTGATACGTTGCCGCCTCTTGCCAGCGTTGAACAATTCCCTCTCAGCGCGTCGGGCTGCTCCTCTCTTCTGACGCCCACTCCGCCTTCTCTCATGTCTCCCAGACACTTTTTATCTGAATTTTTGCCCTTCCCCATCTTCTTCCACTTCCTTCTGCCTACATTCCTGTGAAACTTCCTAAGTGCAAATGTAAGTGGTGCATATTTACATTCATGAAGAGAAATACAAACATGTTCACAGAGGAATAAAATGTCTTTCAGACAGCGTTTCTTTCCTCTGATCATTTAATGACTTTACTCCCCATGTTTGTATTTAATTATTGCTGACATTAACTTCGTCTTTGTTTTTCTTAGAAATGACAACTTCTGCTACTCAGGTGTAAGTTACCAAATAACCCCTCAAATCTCCGAGGCTCTGGATTTAACCCAGCCTGTCAGATGCAGGGGCGCCTCCAGAAAATGTTGATGGGGTGGCCAGATGGGGCCAAGCAAATTTTTGGGGTGGCACACCAAATTGAGCCTTGTGGTAACTCTGGGAGAGTTTAGCCTGTGGTGATGTATTGCATTGCTCCTTTGTTCATTTTAATTAAAAAAAGCAGTACGTACCCAAAACATTTAACTGAAATGTTACAAAAAAACATTTCAGAAAAGTACATTGCAGTTATTTAAAATGTTATTCGAAATTTAACTAACAATTTTATTTTTTTTAGGTTAACTCACCTGTTGCTGTGTTCACAAAAAAAACATGGAGATAAAAACTATTTTAAAATGTGAGCAGCATACAACATGCATATTTTTTTCGATCATTTTTTTTTACAAATTATTTGTATTATTTTTATTTTGTTTTACAATTATGTCTTGAATAAACAAGATCAGTGTATGGTTTGAACATTAATATGATTTTTTAAAACTGACTTTTCCTGGGGGGGGGGGGCATGGCCACCCCTGGCCACCCCTTGGGGGCACCCTTGGTCAGCTGTTGGCTGTGCTGCATGAAAGAAGGCTTTTTACCATCTAGATACAAACTCTTACAGGGTTCCTACAGGTTTCATCAAAGTTAAATTCAAAACTTTTTGAGACCTTTTCAGGACCACTTGTGTAAAAAACTTAATAACTATTTCCCAGCCCTACCAGCAAAAAATAAATAAATAAATGATCTATGAACTTGTGTTCTTTCTTTTTGCCAAAACACCCAGTAAAGAAGAGTAGCAGAGCGGTTTGAGCTTTCACAGAAAGGGTAGCAAGGTAATGTGAAGCAAATGTTTGTAAAAGTGTTGGGATTGACTACCACGGGTCATAACGTGGGTCAATGTTTTATCACCACAAATAACACAAGCCTGAGGGAGTTCTGCTGTGTGGTGGAGTTGCTAATTCTAATGGTTAACTCCTATTAGCTGAGGCGTTCCCTGTTCTCTGGAGGCTAAACCAACAACAGCCTTCCCCGTCGTGAGCATCAACATATATACTGGACAATTCATTTCCATAGGCTCCAATAACACATTTTTGAGGCTAAATGGGAGGTCGCCACCACCGACATTTTGACCGTGTCACAGGTTCCGTCAAGCCCAGACAATTCCACAAAAGGGAAGAGAGGTGGAGCTGAGGGTGGGGCTGTAAGGCTGGGATCAACTGACGACACCCGGTCGAACTAGCTACAAGCTAACCTGAAGCTAACGCGGAGGTAGGAGCTAAGCTAACGGATGTAGCAACCTAGCTACAACTGGAGTTAACTGTGCACAACACCAGAGCTTCTGAGTCAGAGATACGCCGGGCTGACCGCTGGAGAGAACCGGGTGGAACACAGAGGTCTCCCGAAAGCTGCTGAAAGCCGGCAGCCGCACAGCAGACAGAAGCCGCGATCAGACAGATATGCACCGAGCTGCAGGGAGGGGAGAACGGGTGGAAAACATCGGTCTCCCGAGAGCTCCACAAGCCGATAGTCGGAACCCAGCTCCACCAACATGTTATATTTCAACCCATTTTCTAAAGTGCAGCATTATGTTAAATGCACTGGGTTTTACCCTATTACATTTAAATTTCATGGTTAAACAGTACATGTTAAAATCTAAGCTCAGATCGGCAGTGACCTAAAATACATAAATATAATTTTACTTACCGAAAAAAATGAAGTGGAGACTCCTTGGATGCTCTATTAGTGCAATTAATGCCACAGCAAGTCATTTTGTCCAACAATTGCACAAAAAATATCCAAAACAGAATACACACACACAGAGACTCAAAATCCTGGAGCAGTTTCCAGGCCAGACCGAGGCTCTACTGAGGCCTTTCCACGGAGCTAGCTCTGTGGTCACGTGGGTCTGATGCTCATTAATTATACAGAATTTTAGGCTTTTAATAAACTTAAACAGAAGAGTGAGAAAAAAATTCATTCTGCTGTGAAATTGGCATTTTTAACATGGGAGTCAATGAGGATTTGCTCGCTTCTGACACCAGCCCCTAGTGGCTGAGGGTGGAACTGCAACCTTTGGTACTTCCGGGTCGGGCTCAATTTTTGAGCCACATTGTGGGGGCTTGGTTGTGAGTCAAGATGGGTGAGTCCATGAACGTTAGTGACAGCGTGACGTGGATCTGTCAGGATTTTCTAATCCTAGAGTTTCACCGTCAGAAGCTAATGCAGGAGACAGATGTAGGAGACTATTTTCATGTTCAGCCTGCATGAAGAACTCAGAGTTTTTCAAAAAGGACGAGTTTCATACATTTCTCAGTCAGCCTCCCCTTTAAATCCATGCGGTAGTTGGTTGTAGCAGACTTCCTTGATTGTCCCTTCCAAGCACACGTTTAAATATTTAGCTGTGGCATTGTTGTCCACTTCAGAGCTGCAGAGAAACGTTAGCTCACGTTGAAGCAGCTTAAAAAAACGACAGGATTTCAGAAACACTGTCATGTATTTGGAGTGGGATATTTAAACTCATTTAACTCACGTTCACAACCTGCTAGCCCTGAAAACAATATTTGCTTTGCTGCCAACAGCTTGTCGTGTGTTTGATTGCCTTGTTTAGCGCTGAGCGGTTAGTATTCAGACAGGGAAGATGTCCCTTTGCCTTAGTTTGTTTGGTTTGTTTGTGCAGATAGGAGAGATAAATCCTCTGTTTTGTGGCAACAAGTAGCCTCTTTTACAATAAAATAAAATAAAATAAAATAAAAGAGTGAAAATCAAGGATTTGTTCCACTTTTCCATCATTAACACACGTCAAACACATCTGGAATCTTTGACCTACATTAACGTTTGTTTCTCTGCTTTCATTTCGTCTTCCTCGTGTCCTTTCTGATCTGCTCTGTCCTTGTTTATTAGTCAGAGTCTGGAGCCTTTAGGTCACTTTAGTCTGCTTGTTTTTTCCATCCCTTGCTTCCTGGCCTCATTCTTGCCCCTACCTGCCCCTCTCTACTTTAAGACATCTCCGTCTCGATGGTCATTTCCGTCTTTACTTACTCTGCATCATCAGGCCCTCATCTCGTCTCCACTTGGACATATTTTCTTGTCGCCTCTGTGTCTTTCTCTCTTCCTCGTCTGCTGAACTCTCTAACCTAGCCTCTTACCACCACCACAATCCTAATTTGTTTCTTCACTCGGTTCGTGCCCCCATCACCCCCATCTCCTCGCACTCTGCACACACTCACGTGCACACACACACTTCTCTCTGTTGTGTCGATTAGTCATAGTTGAAGGCCTGGAGTCTCTTGCTGATGGACACATTTGTCTGCTCAGCAATCTGCCGCTGTGCCAGAAGGAGCGCGCGCGCACACACACACACACACACACACACACACACACACACACACACACACACACCAGATCATGCACGTACGCAAGCACAGTTAGTCCAATTTCACTTTTTTCAAACAGTAACCATCGGTAATGCCTGAGGTAACCTACTTTCATTGGCCAGAACACACACACGCACGCACACACACACACACACACACACACACACACACACACACACACACACACACACACACACACACACACACACACACACACAAACACACACACGCACACACACACACACACACACACACACACACACACACACACACACACACACAGAATATACTATCGCTAACATATTGCCTGTTAACCACGCGTCGAAGTAGCGGTCTAGGAGTAAAAACACACGCTGAAATGTTGAATTTGAAAATAAACAGTTTTTAAATTTTACTGGTGAAGTTCGACTCGCGTCCCTTCTGCTTTCAAAGCTCTGATTCACAACCCACAGAAGCCTGTTATTAATAATGGTATTAATGTATAATGCATATCTGTCAAATTTAATTTAATTCACGACTCATTTGCATCAGCTCTGTAACTGAAGGGTCAGCCACGTTTATTCCTTGTGTTTTACTGAAACGTGGACTGAACTCGACTGGAAAAGAGAAGAGATGGTTTCGAAGAGCTAAACTCAACACGGAGCCAGCTTTATGAATGAACTCAGTTTGGAGAAACAGAGATGAGTTCTGAAGGGATTTGTGGCAATACGGGAGTGGTCTATGACCTGTTGACGCCAAGTATGGCAATTGTACCTGCTCGAGTGCAATTTCGTTAACAACGCCACCTTGGGAATTTCGCCCAAGGAATTAAAGCATGTAGATTCATTCCACTTGACAGCAGACGTGGTTTCAGAAGTTACCATGAATTTATTTTATTTTATAGAAGAAACAGTTTAAAAGACATTTTAAAAACTGCCATGTAAAATATCATAAAAATGCTAAAATTAATGATAAGAACAGAACCAAATGAATTTAAACCAAACAAAAATATGTTGACAAGCAGGACTGAGGCTAGTGATGGAGGCAGGTGACTCGGGGCAGAGAAGCCCCAACCAGCAAAAATAAGAGAAAATATCAAGAATTCACCCCCGGCAATGAGCGTTCATACCAACGTGAGAACCCAGCACCATCACACTCGCACACGGGACCACCACCTCCGAGGCCACACCCCACACCTCCTGCCTCAGCCTGCACAAAGAAAACAAAATTAAAAGAGAACTGTATAAAATCTGTACGATATAGATCAGCTGTTCTTCCTCCTGGACTCCAGCCATGAGCCAGGGGAACTTCCTTCGACCAGCTGATTAAAAACCTAGTAAAAGGAAACAAGACGAAACAGCGGCGCCTCCGGCCGGACCACGGAGAAATCGGTCCTCCCGCTAGTAACGCCTGAACAGAAGGGAACTCTCTGCCCAGAAGCAACGAGGATTCAGTAGGCAAGCGATGACATCACACCCAACACTGTCCCAAATGCCCAAGCACGGTTGAAGCAGAGCCGATCGCACCATAAACGCAGCCTGAGGACACGGGCTGGCAGTACCAAAACGCAGCGGCATAATGGCACCAGCTGTTTCCCGAACCTACGTCCTTACCGGAAGAGCTCACTTTTAATAGCAGCAGCGCCCTCCTACGTACGGAGGGCGTACTGCTCTAAACCAATAAAATTGGAGCATGCGTTTCATAATGCTACAGATTGATGAGCTAAAGGCTAGACATAGTAGGCCATTTAACCATAAGATTCTAAGATTCTATGTGCATAACTGAAATGTGTAATTTACAGCAGTGATTTAAGTTTTTTTTTTTACATTGTCGTTGTTTCAGGACAGCGTGTGACTATTCATTAGCACATCCATCTTTTTAACCCGCTCTCCACAGCAAGTAAGATAACAACTGGTCGTGCTCTTTCCACCGAAACTCTTTAAAAAGCAAGTCAACCCTTAAAAGAAGCATACTTCACTCCCACTTCATGTTTGAAAAATGCAACAAATGCTGTTGCCTAGCAGACCGAGAGGGTGGAGCCACTAACAAATACACACACTCACGACATTGTGACATCATAATGTACCAGTTTACATCATAGCATACCTCTTAGCCAATAGTGGTGGCAGATTTAAATTCAAATGCAGTGCAGAGTTTTTACCTGACAACGGCACAACACTGACAGTTTCAGTCAGAAAATTTAAATTTTAACTAAAATGCACTAAAGTGCAAAACTATTGACTACACGTGTCTGCAGCACGATTAGACACGCATTTATATAGTTTATCAGAAAAAAATAGTTGATTTGGGGGTGACTTGCTCTTTAAATGTTCCTAACCTTCAGTTTAAGCAGTGACAGAAAAAGACAGAACAGATCTTTAAACTTATTTAAACATTTGTTACGCTCTAAGTTAAATTAAAACCACAAACTTGAAAAGTGTCTACTTATCTATTTACTTACGTGTAAAGTGGGACCAAGAAACACAACACAGACTCAAGGATGCAAACAAAAGTTCACATGTGCAGTTTCTTAGGCGCCTGATACCTAAAGGGAGGACTGAGCATGAGATTTTTAAAGATAAGCAAGTTGAATATATGCAAGTCTTTTGATCTTTGTTGTTAGAAAACTATAATATGCATATTTTAGTTTTAATTCAGAGAAAAATCTGGCTTCTGTTACACTAAGAGAATTCAATTCAATTCACTTCAAGGATACTTTACTGATCCCAGAGGGAAATCAGAGTTTCAGTACACACAGTTCTGAGATCAGACATACATACATAGACACATGACACGATTTGGTGACTGTGGTCATTCGCAACCTGAGTCGCGCTACCTTCATAGAGATCAGAGGGTTTATATGAGGATTGGTTCAGGTGGAGGGAAAAAAAGGCACTTCAGAGTTATCCTCCACAGGGAGGGCAGCTTTGCTATGCAAAAAACTCCTCAGACAGAAATGCAACAGACTTCAGACATTACACAACATAAGTGTCCACTAGGTGGGGTGGTAGAGTTTTGGGACTCTACACACGTCAACAGCAGCAGCCGCGATAAGCAGCGCTCTTCACCTGAGTCTGGAAAGGGGTGGGAGGTCGTTGGGTTTAGAGGGCACAGTGACTCCTGGAATGATTCAGCGGCCTTCACAGCTTGCAGTCCCGCCCAGGCTGAGAAATGGAGACAGAGTTGAGTTGCCATGGCAATGGCAGCATTCCAAATTTCTTCTGAGGGGGTTATTCGTTTCAGCCTCATAGGCTCAAGGGCACCAGATTCACATAAGATATTGTTTTGGGGCCAGACAGAGATCATTTCTTCTTTGTCTTAAAATTCCATTGGTCCTCAACCTCTCAAAATCCAATAATGGTGTAGATTAATCTATCCCAATCCGTGCTGATTCGTCCACTCGCTCCTTGATCACATCCATCTTTTGTGCCAATGCATGAATCTCAGCCAAAGTTCCAAGCTTACGACTCATCTTGACAATTATATGAGTCTGTGAATTGACAGCGCGGTGCAATCCATCTCTGAGCTCCGGGAGTGAGCCAATATTCCTCGACAGCTCGTTAATTTTCCGGTAAATCAGGTAACCTCCAAGGCCAAAGAGCAGGAAACCTGACACAAACACCACAAATATCCAGACGTCTTCAGAATCCTCTACAGACAGCTGAGAGAGGCAGGACAGGTTCCACTGTTTCCAGGAGTCCATGATATGTCCAACTGGATCTGTCCCAGAGGGGCAGCCGGAGCCCCTTCTCCCGTTCTCATCGTTGAGAAAATTTTGTCAATCGCGTTGAGTGACCAGCTTACCAGGTCTATTTTTAATAATTTCCAGTTCCCAGAAAAAAATGTAGAAGCGCCCCAAAGACAGACAAAGAGCCTTGGGGATAAGATAGGGAGGAGAGGAGGAAAAAACCGTCTGTACTCTCCAAGAGCCGGAAGAAGAAAAATTAGAATTAAAATATAGACAGACCTTATTACTAAATATGTTCTAGACCAAAACCAAAACCTGCTAGATACTGTAGCGTGAGGAAGGTTCTCTAATTTGTGGCAAAGGTCACATTTACCCAGCTGGGTCAAGCTGGGTCAAACAGTACTTTTAAATCCACAGATTAACCCAAGGAGCCACGATGTCTGCAAGATCTTATCACCATATCGGCTGCTGTTCCAACCCAGGAGGATGACACTTCAAGTCACGATGATAATAATTAGATAATAATTAATAAAACTCATTGATTTTATTACTGTTTAACATAATCTCATAAATGATCACTTGGTTCAGTATAAAGGTATTTTAATTACATGAAATGAATTTATGCTTTGGGTATAATAATTATAACAATGATTATGATGACAGTAAAAGATGTGTTCAGCATATCAGAAGGTCAGTTCACCTTATCCAGCTAACACAGAGTCCAGATAAACATAACTTCACACATGTTTTTGACGCATGATCAAAGCTTTCTTCCTGAGAGAGTGGGAGTGTCCTGGAGCTTGGTAAAACTAACCATCCCCAGCTTCAGAACCAGTTCTTGAACCAACACCAGGAGAAAGGGAAACGGCCGTCCCTGAATCTCCACCTGCTGTTCTAGTCACGCCGACCAGAATAGCTAAAGAATAAACGAACTGTAACCAGCTAACGAAGACTCTACCCAGAGTTGTTGATTTCTGAGTTAAGTTAAAAGACAAAAAACTCCTTCAGAGTTACGGATCTTTAGACGCAAATAGTTCTACCAGTCGCGTGACCCAAGAAGACATCTCAGGACCGATTTGGTCGTGCTAGAGGTTTTTCTACCAACCTCGTGCCTGGAGGAAAACCATCTCCACCTGGACACTTCGGATCAGAAGGAGGGTCTTCTATATGGGTGAGGTAGACTTTGACAGATTGCTTCTGATGCTGTTTTCTCTCTAAATAACTTAGTTAGCTTCAAAACATCATCTTCATCCAGAACGCTTCCAGCTCTCTGGGAAAGAAACCTTCTCATAGCTTCATCCACTCATCCAAACTCGTATTTTCCATTTAGCTTCCATTCAGGCACAGGTTTGCTTTTAAAACAAGTTTAATATCAAAGCTGTTGAAAATTGTCATTAAAATCGCCATCCATGAATTGTCATTTTATAATTGTCGTTTCAAATCTTTCAGTTTAAAATTGTTAGTAATAAATTGCTTCTTTTTTAAACTCGCCTCCTTATTGAAACGAAACACAGAAAAGGTATAAATTTTCTGGTTATTTGAAAGCATAGATTCTAGTTTCTGATTCAAAATAACTTTTGCTATTAAATTTAAGTATCTAAATTAAACATTAATCTATGGATTAAAATTACATCAAACAGGTTGATGTATGAACTTAGATCGATGTATAAGTATCCGGGATGTTTATATATATGATATAGGCTTCATAGGTTAATTTGATTGGTCATTTTTCAGAATCTCCACTGAAAAGCAACAGAGGTGATTTCAGTATGCAGATAACTCTACAATACTAACATTAAAGTTAGATTAGAATAGTTTAAAAATGCATTTAAGGTTAGACACAACATTCGGTGTCCTTTAGGTTGCTTTAATGCTTACAGTGAACGTAAAACAGGATTCTTGTGTGTTGCCTTCCTCCACTACGAAAGGTTGTTTCAGATGGAGAAAAACTAGGGCAATGACTTTTATATCAATCCAACACAAAAAAGTGCATTTTTTAAATGTGTTCACAAGGTCTAAAACTGAGGTGGGACTGAGACAGAGAAGAATTTGATGTTACAGACATAAACCAAGCGAGACAAAACTAGGATAAGCTGCAAATTCTGATTATTATCAGCACAGGTAAATAAAAACCCTAATCTACAAACTTCCTTGCAGTTTGCAGCTCTGAGTAGTTGCTTGGGATCAACTCTCTGCTTTTTGCAGACTATGTGGTCCTGTTGGCTTCATCAGATCGTGATCTCCAGCATTCTCTGGAGCAGTTAGCAGCCGAGTGTGAAGCAGCTGGGATCAGCTCCTCTAAATCTGAGACCGTGGTCCTGAGTCGGAAAAGGTAGAATGCCTTGTCCAGGTCAGGGATGAGGTCCTGCCTGAAGTTTAAGTATCTTGGGTCTGGTGCACAAGTGAGGAAAAGATGGCGAGCGAGATCGAGAGGCGGATTGGTGCTGCGTCTGCAGTGATGCGGGCGTTGCACCGATCTGTCGTGGTGAAGAGAGAGCTGAGTCAGAAGGCAAAGCTCTCGATTTACCTGTTGATGTACGTTCCCACCCTCGCCTATGGTCATGAGCTTTGTGTAGTGACTTAAAGAACGAGATCATGTAGACAAGTGGCTGGAAATGAGTTTCCTCCACAGGGTGGCTGGGCTCTCCCTTAGAGATAGGGTGAGAAGCTCAGTCATCCGGGAGGGGCTCGGAGTAGACCCGCTGCTCCTCCACATCAAGAGGAGCCAGTTGAGGTGGCGCGGGTATCTGGTCAGGATGCCTCCTGGCACCACCCTGGTGAGTAGGGATGGGTACCTTTGACATTTGAATCGATCCGGTACTAATTCCCGGTACCTACGAGTCGATACCGGTACTTAACGGTACCAATTTTCGATACTTTTGAGTGTTTATTATTTTAATTCTCTTTTATAATTAAATATTTATTTTTCTCAATATATAACCATATTTGATAAATATCACGATAAATAACATACAACTGTTTGTATTTTAACTTCGTCCTTGTAGTTTTATAAGCTGATAATTAAACTGAAGCAAACATCTTTACTGTGAACTAAATTTATTGTGTATCTTCATTCCTTTTGCCGTCCTTTTTCATTTGATTTTTCCTACTGGGAAGTTAGAATTTCCGAGGAGAAAGCGAACGCACCATTAGCTGATAACGGTGGCAATGGAAGCTAACATATCAAGCTAACGTTATCTTTAACAGTTTATTTAGCTGCTGGAGCAGATTAAAACGATGATGCCTCACACTTAGATCGTTGTCACTGGTTTTACCTTCACCCAATCACCCGTCGCATTTAGTAAAGTAAAGCCAAACTTTAGATCGCGTTCATGTTCATCTAGTCGGAAATTCGGAGTTCCGAGGAGAAAGCGAACGCACCACTAGCGAAACGGAAGCTAACATATCAAGGTAACGTTATCTTAAACATTTTATTTACCTACCGGAGAAGATTAAGATGAGGATGTCTCACTTAGATCATTGTCTGTCGCTGGTTTCATCCAGTTACCCATCACATTTAGTGAAGTGGACCCAAGCTTTAGCGTGCGTTCTTTCTACCATGCTGCTCTGTTTACAACTAGCTCGCAGGGACCGGCAACATAACGCTCTTGCGCATGAGCTACTGTCTTGGCAAGTTCTCGTTAAGAAGGACGGGTACCGAAACGAGGCACCGTTTGAAATGACGTGAATCGGTGCTCGGTCGGTACTATGGAATTCGGTCGGTACCTTAAAAAGTACCGAATTCGGTACTCATCCCTACTGGTGAGGTTTTCCGGGCATGTCCAACTGGGAGAAGACCTAAAGGAAGACCCAGGACATGCTGGAGGGACTTTGTCTCTCATCTGACCAAGGGATGCCTCGGGATTTCCCCGGAGGAGCTGGGCAGAGGGATGTCTGGGCCTCTCTGCGTAGGTTGGTTATCCCGTGACCCGACACTGGAGAAGTAGAGGAACATGAATGGATGGATGGATGGTCGCTATCAGCCGTTAGGATACCAGTCTTAAGGTTGGGTAAAAGAACTGTTACCTTTAATGTGTTTAATTTACCTTTTCTGCTGTAAATCCAATCATCAGGTGCAACGTGGTTCAGTGGTTGGTGACCATAGCCAATCACATCCGATTCCTGCTGAACGTAAAATAATTCAAACGTCACATCCTTAATTTTCTGCTTTGGCAGGAAACATTGATATCATCGAGTCTTCGTGCCTACTGAGCTGCCAGATGTTGTTGGCTCTCAGCAGAAGAATGCTTTAGTCTGCTACAAATGTAGTCAAATGTGTGTGAGTGGGGTCAAACCCTTTTGAGCCTGTGTTATTTCTCTACTTTACTCCAAGATTCTTACATCTCTACTGATCCCGGACCAGCTCAGTGCTCTAATGGTAGAGTGTCCACCCCGGGACTAGGAGGGCCGAGTCCTAATCCCGGTCGGGCCAAACCAAAGACTTTATAAAACTGGGACCCAATCCCTCCCTGCTTGACACTCAGCTTCACGGGGTTGTATTTTAGGGGTTAAACCACCAAATAGTTCCCGAGCGCGACACTACACCAGTGTGTGTGACAGCTGCGGGACTTTACAAAAGCCAAACTGCCGCCTGCAAAGCCATAAACAGGAACCCGAAGGCCCAGGACGACTCTGATTTCAGCTTCTGCACCATAAAGCTGCTGCTCTGCTCACATAAAATTCTCTTTATTTCAACCTTTTCTGACAAAATCATCTTTCACTTAGGCTGAAGACGGGGTCTGCTCCACAGTTTTGGTTCCATCTACATAGACGCTGATCGCTGTAAGAGCAAGTTAGAAGTGGCAGAGTGTCTGAAACATTTTCTCTGAAGGCTACTGCTCCACTTTCTGCTCGCCTTCTTGCCGGTGGCACCGCGGTGTGAGAGAGCCTGCCAACTGCTTCCTCTCACTCACTCAGCCACAAGATGCACACACAGCAGACAACTAGATCACACAAGGAAGTGACTGCATCAAAGATTGTCGGCCAAGTCTCACACAAAGGGCGGAATAACTGACCGAGAGCAAAGTAGATGACCCTAACTGAGATTTTTAAACTAATATGATGCAAGTAGAGATCAGGTCCAGTGCCTTTTACCTTTTAAACCTCATCCCACCAGTTTAAGGCTCACGAACTTATATTTTTCTTTTACTGACTTGCCAAACAACTCCTCCCAGTAAAAGCATGTACCGTGTTTTCCGGACTATAAGCCGCTACTTTTTTTCCCACGCTTTGAACCGTGCGCCTTATAATGAGGTGCGGCTTTACTGAAGATGTTCCTTCACCTGCCACTAGGGGGCGCTGTAGCAGAAAGTGAAACAGGTGGAAGTCAAAAGTGGAAATCGAAGAAAGTGCTCATTTTAATTTAGCACATGCAAGCAGCCGGCACGACGAAGAATCTTTTTCAGATCCATACCCCCTCATCATGGAAACTACACGTATGAGTTCATATGATGCCACATTTAAGTTGAAGGCCATCGATCTGGCAGTAAAGGAGGGAAACAGTGCTGTCGCACGTAAGCTTGGCATGAATGAATCCCTGGTTCGGCGCTGGAGACGGCAGCGGGAAGAACTCATTCAAGCCAGCTTCACCCGGGGATGATGACAGCAACACGGACAGCGACTCTGACATCGCCACAGAAAAGGTATGTGACGAAGCTCTTCTGAGGCTGTTCAACTCCGACACTGAAGAAGAGGACTTTAATGGCTTTAGTGCGCAAGAGGAAGATGAGAGCGAATGACTTCTTCTGGTAGACAAGTGTGTTTTATTTACTAACCAGGCATGTTTTGTGTGCAGTTTTTATTTTTTAATCATCCAGGGCTTATTAATGCTGTGTCAGCGCTGTTCTTTTCTTCTAAACATGCAAATGACCGGTAATAACGTGCCAGTGCTGTTTTTATTTTATAACCATCCAGAAATATGAATGCTATCAGCGCTGTTTTCTTTTCTAAACTTGCAGGCACGTTCACCCGTGTTTAAAGTTCGTTTTGTTGAATTAAAACAACAAAAAACCTCCGTGTAGCGTCTTTCTGTCTAATTATCTTATGTTATGGCCGTTGTCCCGTTTATTGAAGTATTTTGTGTTTACAGTTTTTGACGTCTTGTCCATGTGTAGTTCAGGTACGCTCATAGCTGCTAGCCAAAACTCTGGAGTTAAAAGTTTTCTGGCTTTACTAAAATACCTGTCTGTACTTATTTGATTGATGGTAGTTTTACTTTCTATTAGACTCCAAATGTAATCATTTGGCACATTTCTAATTCATAATTTGTAAGAATGTAATCGGTGATATTAGCATTAGCATTCCTATGGGTTTCTCCATGTATATTAGCATTGCGCTAACCACTCGCTGCCAAATTGCAGCCTTTGCGATTAGAAAATCTCCTTTTGTCACATTGCAATTTAATTGCACATGCAGTTAATCGTTCGGCCCTAACATACATGCAGCTCTATGCTAAAAGTGTATTTTCAAAGAGGTAATGATGGATTTTTTTGTAAAAGTTGTCCATCTTTCCAACTGAAAAATTTGCCTGGACCAACGTAACGTGATTACGTAACTTCCGTAAGGTTCATGTTCACCCAATCAACTACTTTAACGTCAGTCGAGGGACCCCGAGCCGACCCTGCACCCGAGCAGATCCTGTACCGACACCGGTTAAACACTAAATTTGAGCAAATGTGCAAAATTCTTTAATATGTGTAACATAAGATGCTTTGCATATTTTAGGGGTAATTGTTGTAGTGATTGGTCAGTAATGTCTTGTTTCTTATGCAGTTTTGTCACCCATCTAAAAAATCCTCACATTTGTTTGCTATTCATGCAGGGAAAAGGAGAAAACTCAAAACCTCCCGAGATGCTTTCCAAACTCCCTCGCGAGTGCCTGTTTGCTCTTTGTCACCAGCAATCACAGCTCGGTGCAGCAGTGGCTTAAATGTCACAGCAGCGATACATACAATGACATGACAGGAGTCTGATTTTATTTTCCGGTCTAAATCTCATTTTCTCTGTAAAACGACAATAAAATGCAAAACTGAAGGCTGTGTAAATGTTTCTAAAACAGCCTTCCACAGGAACTCATCAGAGATTTTAAGTTTCAGACCCGATTTCAGTTTTTTACGAACTTGGTTCTTCAAAAAGCGATCTACAACCGGTAAGATATTCACTGATCATCTCATGTCTACAAGAACTCACTTTTGCATTTTCACTGTGAAACTGACTGAAGATTTCTCATTTTGTCAAACATCTGTCTTCTAAAGATGTTCTTTCCTTCTCCGTGCACAGCTCCAGAAGCCGTTGCCTTACAGTGACTGACTGGGAAGTTCTTGATTGCTAGCACAATGTGTCTTCACACCCTTGCTTTGCCTCTGGAGGCTACATTTGAGACACAGCTGAGTGACTAGTTAAAAATCATATAAGCAGCCGTGCTCAAGCTGTTCCTTATTGACAACTCTCCGTGTGGTGTCCTGTGGTAGTCAGCTGGGGGAGGGATGGTTTAGCAGAATGATGTAAAAGGCAAAAAACAGAAGGAAAGAAAGGGGGGTGGAAAAATCAAATGCTGTAGCTGGGGGGTGATGAACGTCTGCTGTGGTTGTACATCTTCTCCAGCACATCCCAAGAGGAGAGGAGGGATGAGACGAACAGAGGAGGAAGAGGAGGTTTGTCTGAATCAACACGTTTTTAGGGTGGATGTGTGAAACTGGGACAGTGGTGGCGTCGCTGATGTCCCTGGGCTCAGAGCGCTACACACACACACACACACACACACACACACACACACACACACACACACACACACACACACACACATACAAACGGGAAGATTCCCATGCCCTCAGGGAGGCTCGCTTTGGAAGTGCTTTCAAATAGTGGTGTGCAGAATTTTCATGCATTACAGTCAGAGTTTGTAAAAATGACTTTATTTGCATAAATGCAGTCACACAGGGACCAAATACAGCAGAGAGAATATTCAAGTGACTAGATAGTCTGTCGGAGACAAACACACACACGCTTGCGCAGTTTCTCATGTGCACGGTTCTTTACGTGTAAAAATAGACTGCTATGATGATAAAAAAGAGAACATTGACTTGCATCAGCGTCAGCAAAGTGATCCAGAGTCAAATTAGGTCTATTAGTTGCCTGATTGCATTAAATATGCAAATGCAGCTCAGCTGGAGCGAATCCTGTCACACCTGTGGGTCCTTAAAGCCTCGCAAAGGCGAACCCCAAAGCCTTCTTCACTGTGACTGACGCGTTTTTCAACAACTGGTCTAAAAACGGGATTTTTTTGGTTCCTGTTTTTGTTATTTTTAGCAGAAAAAATTCCTAGAAGGAAACACGAAAATAGAAAACAAAGCCTTTGATCCTTTATGAATAAGGAGCTATAAAAGTTTGATTGCTGCTTTTAATAGAAGGTTTTATAGGTTTTAAACATATGATCTTACGTGACAGAACAGAAAACCTCTATTTTGTCCCTCAGCGGGGAAATGATGTCCCAGTCGCAACATTCACAACAAGAGCAAAGAAAAAAAAATATGAGTCAATGTCTGTACATTAAACAAAACACACACGCAATAAATAATTAAAAGATTCAATAGAATTTAGCACATTTTAAACATTTTGTGCACAAGTGAAAGGAGAGCTGCAACCTTGCACCTTTCTAAACGATTATAAAAAAATCTGTTTTCATGGTGATGTAAAATGAATCCATCTAAACATCAAATTCTTCCATTTTAATTCAAAATTACACATAAAGGTAACAATAATGTCCTCAAAGTGTTTAAAATAGATTTGTAGTTGAGCATCTTTTCAACTGCTTGTCCCGACTTTTCCATTTTTTTACTCTTAACCCGGAAATGCATCCGTTCATCCGTTTTCACCCGCTTATCCAAGTCCGGGTCATGGCGGTAGCAGCTCCAGCAGAGAGGCCCAAACCTCCCTCTCCTCGGAAACATCAACCAGACCTCCCTGGCCAACGTGGAGGTATTGTGGGTGTTTCTCAATGGCCTTGCGAGGCCAGGCGCCTTGCTTACGAGGACGCTGTCCTTCCTTGGTCAAAGAAAACGGTTAAATGGAACAGACTTGCATCACGTGACCGCGGCTTCCACGACGGTCACGTGACACGGGAGACAGCGTTATATTTCATACGTATTAGTTTCTATAGTATAGTTTCTGTTAGTTTTTTATTTTTATTTCTATTTATCTATTTTGTTTCATTGATCTGTTGTTTTATATATATTTTATCTGGACCTAAGAGTCTGTCAATAAAGATTATCTATCTATCTATCTATCTATCTATCTATCTATCTATCTATCTATCTATCTATCTATCTATCTATCTATCTATCTATCTATCTATCTATCTATCTATCTATCTATCTATCTATCTATCTATCTATCTAAATATATAACGAGACTTTAACGTTATAAATGGTAAGTACCGTATTTTCCGGACTATAAGCCGCACTTTTTTTCATAGCCTGGCCGGTCCTGTGACTTATATACCAAATTATGTAGGCTATATCGCGCTGCTGCGGGCCGGCTCTGGACCAGGAATGAGCTCCCCTGCCCCGCTGGGAATAAAAAACACACAGCCATCACCTGCTGCAGCCTGTTGCGCGCCGTAGTGCACTGGATCCGGCTCAGGTTTCAGCTCCTCTGCCCCGCCATCACCTGCCGCAGCCTGTGGCGCGCTGCTGCGGGCCGGCTCCGGCCCAGGAATGAGCTCCCCTGTCCCGCTGAGAGGGTTTCAAACACCACCATCCTCTGCTGGAGACCGTGGCGCGCTGCTGCGACCTGATTTTTTATTCTGTTAATTTTACCGGTACTTGTCTTGCAATGTGAAACGCTTGGTCTCAAATTTAGTAAGAAAAATAATAAGATGTCCACCCAAAATGTGACTTATAATCCAGTGCGACTTATATGTGTTTTTTTCTTCTTCATTATACATTTAATGGCCGGTGCGACTTATACTCCGGAAAATACGGTATATTTGTTAAATTAAATATATAAGTGAGTAACTACCCGCTAGCCACCGAAGCTGTAACTACTAAGCAACTAACCAACCATAGATAACTTCTTTGAATCTAAAAATAACATTTTAAATTAGTTGTCTTACTTTTAAATTTGAAGTTTGTCACCGAAGTAGCTGCCGGCCTCTGATCCACCATCCTTTTGAAAATACCGCGGTGTATTCTGGGTAATTTTTGGCCAAGGCTAGGCTACAAGACACCTCCCGTGTGTCCTTGCTCAGCTAGCTAAACGGCTAACAAACGGAGAACAGACGCCTCGGTAGAACATGAACATTGGAACTTGTCTTGGCGGCTCCCGATGGCATATCTCCTAGGCAACCGGGGCGGGGCCAAGACATCAAGTCAAGGTTCCTTGGCATTGAGAAACACCCAATCTCTCCACCAATCTCTCGTCTCGACGTGGAGGAGCAGCGGCTCCACTTCGAGTCTGTTCCAGATGGAGACCCAATGGAGAAAACTCAACTTGCATCCACACCACCGCGTTTTAAAAACAAACTCTGTCTACACGTAACCGGATAAATACGTTGTTAAGGACATGCCAGACCTGTAGGCGGCAGTACTTCCCCCGTTCTTAACCTCGTCCTTCGTCTGTGGTCTTCCGCAAGGAGCAGTAATTCCGCTTGCAAAAACAAACAAGCAGAAAGCGCTTGGACAATTGATGGATCGGGTAGTGACAGAGCGCAGCTCTGAAGGCTTCCATGATGCCGGATAGTGTAAACACAGGTCGCACACGTGATGTCAGCATTTTTTGTCGCGGAAAGTGACGTTGCGGACCTTAAAACTCCGGTTTTGTCTGTCCACATGCAGACACCCAAAACGGAGAAAACGCAGATCTTCACTTTGGCCGGAGTTTTTAAAAAACTCCGTTTTCGTGTGAAAAAACTCCGTTTTCGTGTGGATGACAGGCCAAAACGTAGAAAAATATCTACGTTTTGGCAGATCCCCGGCTACGTGTGGACAGGGCCTCAGTTTGGCAGCCTGTACTTTGTACTTTATAAATTGTGCTTCTTCATGTTAGTCCCATCACTTGACTGTAAAACTAAGAATTTCTTTAAACCCAGTGAGTGTAATATTCTAATTACCTAAGGCCCTGAGCCATTTTACTCATAAGTGAATACAAATCACCTCCGTAGTTGTGAGCATTCTGTAACATGTAGACTGCAGCACAGTCAGTGTGCTAGCAAAGGTCGTGCCTTAAACCAGGTAAAGCTACACATTGCATCACTTGACACGACGCAGTCTCCTCTTTTACCAACTGGTCTATGTTTTCTAGATCAGCTGCTTCGGTCTTCTTGTATTCGGTGTGAAGTGGAGCAAACTAAAGTGGTTCTGATAGAGCAGCTGAGCCTGAACCAGAAAGAGGAAAATAAATAGTTTGATGTTTCTCTTGACTTGCGGGAGATGGAAAATTGTGAGGATCTGAAAAGATTAAATGATTAAAGACCATGACAGGTGACATGACATCCACTGTACGCCTCTTGTGTTGTGTCCCTCCGGGTTTCTCTTACACGTCTACAGTTGCTAAGAGAAAAACATCAACTTGGATCTTTGCTGTCAAAGAAGGTGTCTGTCAAATCTGGAAATGTATGCGCGAGCAAACAAAATGAAATTAATTCAATAAGGGAGCTAATGGATGATGCAGTTTAGTTGGAACCAACAGGTTTCCAGCTCCATATCAATTTCATCAAATACTTCCTCTGAGACATGGATGGGTTCCTTACAGAGAAGCCCAAATGAAATTTGAGAATAAAATTATCACGGGAAACTAGTAACGTACACATAATCATACGAACAGAATTACAGAGCATACTGCTGCAAAGATTGTCTTGCTTTTGCTCAGAGCGGTGCCGTGTGCTCTCAACGGTCAGCCTGATCGGATGGAAGGACTCTAAAGGAGGCACCAAATGGGAACAAACAAACAGCTATTCCAAGTAAAGAATGCCTGTCATTTTAAGATTATTATCAGTTTTATCCACTTTTCTCTGCTTTAAATCTGATTAAACAATTGAGTCAAATGGAAGGAAACTACCTAAATACAGGATTTCCGTTCAGCCTTTACAGAAAAAATAAACACAAGGCACCAGTTCACATTGCAACTGTAACTGAATAAATGCAGAAATAAATTTTAATAAATCAAACCAAATCCTAACTAGAAACATTGATGCATCAAAACTACGGCATGTACAATCAATACGTTTTTGTTTTTTGAGTGTGTTCTAATTCTTTTACAGGAGTTTTCTGGGTCAAATCGTTCATTTTGTAATGTCCAGCGAGGGTCCGTTTTTAGCTACTGTTTGACCATCCAACATCTGGCCAAAAAGGAGACACGAGACTGCACGTGTTCCCTTTAAATCAGCCTACCGTTATCCCACCAGCTGGAGCTCAGAGCCTGCAGCTCTGACACAGATAACGAAATCATAACAATAACATTCTCTCCTCAAGGTCCCTCACAGAGCACCCTCTTATCGAAGACTCCTTGCTTCACAGAAGAAAGAAGAATTTAAAATTAAGTATGAATTTCTAAAACTTATAAGCTAGATAAGCACTAAATAAATGATTGTTTATTGCTACTTATAATAATTATAAAATAATGAAATATTTCATTAATCTGTGCTCAGTGATATGTTTCAGCATGTTTACGTGACAAGGTCATAACCATTTTGCACTCACACAAGAACAAGTAAGGTAAAGTTAAGTCCATGACACATAAATGGCCTTTATCCCAGATCAGAGCCTCCGGTCAAAGAGGGCGTGTGTTTCAGAGATTCTTGGTAATATTCCTCAAACTTGTCAACCTCTGGTTGGCTACACGATCATAACATGAGAACATTAAAACCAGATTACTCTGGTGATTCTTCAGTTCTAGAGAAGCTTCAGACCGGCCACCTGTAGCAAAACCTCTTTAACCACAAAAGATTTTAACACGTCGTCAAAACCTTTTTGCACCGGAGAAGCTGATAAAGCAAACGGTTCCTGCAGAACAAGCTGGTATTGTTTAGACTCCTTAAGAGTCCACCAGAGACGCGCGGTTCCATCTGTCTGTGATGACCCGAGACATCTCTGGACAGAAGAGTCGGTGCCACAGTATTCTACAGCCTTCCAGTGCCAGAGGTAATCCGACCTCTCTGACCTTCGGATCCACCAAGAGGGTCTCTGAAAACGGGTGATGTAGACACACAGATAGCATCTGGCAGGGGCGGCGTTAGGCCCGGCTACTTGGGCTGAAGCCCCGGATGTTTTATGAAAAGCCCCGGATCTAAATCGCAGAAGTAACATGCAGTACCAAAGTCCAACAGAGAGGGAGCAGCTGGCAGTAATTTGTATACAGCCTGCCTGAGCCTCCACCACTGAAGAAGAAGCCCTTCAACAGCCAGCTTCTTCTACACTCTCTGCCTGAAACGCATGAGTGAAGATGGACATAAGGACCTTTTTTAGACCAAAAGTACGGCGACAGAACCCCAGCTTTGATGAGACTGGTGTTGACTCAGGTTTGTGAGTCTTATTTGAAAATATTTGTTGTGCTGCTGGTTTGCCTAAAGTTAGCTTACTATCAGGTAAAGTTGTTGGAGAAAGAAAGGGAATATTTACTATCATCTCACACTAAACACTAACAGGAACAATACTCTGCCCTGAAAATGCTTCATATGTAGCTTCAGATTAAAAATTATGTGGTACAAGACAAATATATATGATGTTAACTAGTGCGTGTCATGTGTGCGTGCGTGTGTGTGTGTGTGTGTGTGTGTGTGTGTGTGTGTGTGTGTTAAGCCCCGGATCTTCTTCAGTCCTAAATCCGCCCCTGGCGTCTGGATGTGGTTTTTGATAATAATCAACTCATAGCTTAACACAAACCAAATTCTTTTACATCCAGAACTCAGCTCTCCTAGATCCGGAGGTTCTGACTAACATCGCATTCACACATAGGTTCATACATCACATCTAGTTCCATCCACTCACAGTAAATATTAGTTAACCTGTCATGTTTTAATTGTTGGTAAAATAAATTCTTACTTTTATAAACCTGACTGTTTTCTGAATCAAAGCAAAGTGTGTACAACCCGCTAATGAATAAAGAATCCTAGAATCTTCTGATTAAAACACAATAAATACCAGGCAGGCTGATATTCTATATTTAGATAAAGTATCACAGCTTATTGGTCATAAGTAGACGTAAAATATATGTATTGAGCTCTTAAAGCACTCAATTTACCAAACCCTACAATTTATAAAAGTTAAATTGCATGACTGTGTTACTTTAAAGGTGCAGTTAGTAAGAATGATATCACGTGGTCAAATGTGGTTACTGCAGTCAAATCCAAAAGGGTTCAAATGAAGGTAACAGGACTTCTTTGGTTTCCTGAAGACATTTTGCTTCTCATCCGAGGAGCTTTGACACTTCTGACTGGACCATGGGGGAGTCAAGCTTATAAGCTGTAGCTGTTTGTTGCTTAATGAGCAGAAACTACTCTGAATACCCCTTTTCTCCATTCCCTGATGAGTCGTTAGCCAGAGGGAGTCATCGTGTTGATTAGATGCAGGAAGGTGTAACCTAGACTGAAACGGTTTAGGAATGAGATTTAAAGCTGCATTATAGGTACTGGAGAGGTGAAATCTAAGCCCCTCCCCTATGTAAAGTAGTTATTTTCTTGTTTGACCTAGATAGCTTCTTTTACTCATCTCTCAAACCACCTATCTTCGCTGTCCAGAAAGTGTACGCCCTCATCTTCGAAGATGTGTCCCTTGTCCTGCAGGTGTAGGTTGACTGCAGAGTTTTGACCTGAAGAGGTGGCTCTCTTGTGTTGTGCCACGCTCTTGTGTAATTGTTGTTTAGTTTCCCCGATGTGAAGATCTGGACAGTCCTTGCTATATTGGACTGCATAAACGACGCCGCTAAGCTTCTGTTTGGGTGTTTTGTCTTTTGGATGGACCAGTTTCTGTTGCTGGGTTTAACATTTACCGGGATGTTGTGTTTGGAGAAGTTTCTCCGAGGCTCCTGGCACGTATGGGATGACGGTGCCTTTGCTCTCGTTGCTCTCGTTGCTCTTTCCTTTGCTGGTTGCTGCTTTGGATGCTTTTCCAGATTTCTTTGTAGATTTCACAAAGGCCCAGTTAGGGTATCTGCAGTTCTGGAGAGCTTTCTTGATGCGTTTCTCTTCCTTTTGCTTTCCTGCAAGTCTTTGTGGGAATATTCTCATCCCGATGGTGTAAAGTCCTGATGACAATGGGTATACATGTGAGGAGTGAAATGACATCAGATGAGACAATGGTTGCCCCTGGGGCTAATTTCAGATCTTGAACTTTCCTTGCAAAATCCACCAGATTCTGCATGTGATGTTGGGTCTTTCCAACCAGCAGGGCCAGGATGGCTTGACGCTCCCGTATTCCAGTCAGAATCGACAAAGCTCCTCGGATGACAAATGAAACGTCTTCAAGAAACCAAAGAAGTCCGGTTGCCTTCATTTGAACCCTTTTGGATCACCATGACCTGGATGACTGAGAACCTTCACCAGCTTACCGCAGTCAATTTTTAAAAGAAAAAAAAATCACTTTCTCAATGCCGTTCTGTGGGTTTAGTGGTTGTTGCCAGTTACAGATCAGCACTAGAAGATTCTAGATCACAAGTAAAGATGACAGTAGGTTGGCAAGTAGGTCATATCTGGTGTTGGCACTCTTGGGTGTTTTACGGTAGGGAGCACTTACTACACGTATTACGGTAGTTTGTATCCAACATTTCAGGATGTGTTGTTTGTCGTCTTTCTGTTATAGTTCTGAACAACTCATTAAAGGGTGAGTCGCATAACGTGACTTGCAATGAGACTTGTTTCACCCACACTTTCTGTGCCTAAATAAGACGTAACCAAGAGAGTGGCACTCAGGCAGTGATTGGGGCAGCAGTAGCTCAACAGGTTGAGCGGGTTGTCTAGTAATCGGAAGGTTGCAGGTTCGATCCCGGCTCCGGACAGATAATTCTGCTGTTGTGTCCTTGGGCAAGACACTTACCCACCTTGCCTGCTGGTGGTGGTCGGAGGGACCGGTGGCGCCAGTGCTCGGCAGTCTCGCCTCTGTCAGTGCGCCCCAGGGCAGCTGTGGCTACATTGTAGCTCATCCCCATCAGTGAGTGAATGTGTGTGTGAATGGATGAATGATACACTGTAGTGTATCGCGCTTTGGAGTCCGTACTCTGAGAGGTGATTTACAAGTGTGGGTCATTTATCATTTGATACCAAAGCATTGTATTTGCATTTCTATGGATTGGCACCTTTATCCATATTTATCTCTTTTATTATTTTTATCATTTTATCTACATCTTAGTGTTTTTACATGATTATGTTTTCTTTTACTATCTTTATAATCACTTTTTATCAGTTACTTTTTATCATTATTAGCTTTTATTATTTTATATGTTATATATCTTAAATCCTCCAGTGTTTCCCCTGCGGAGCCCTCTGCCTTGGGGCCGGTGGTCAGGGGCGGCGGCGGCCGGGGCGCTCCTCGGGTAGTGCCCGGGCACTGGTGGGGGTTTCTGCCCTACGCCACTGGGCGTCATGGGCCGGTGTCTTGGCTGCTGCCGTGGATCTGTTGCTGCCAGGGCAGATGGCTCCGCTGATGACGTGTCGTTCATTACCTGACCCATCTGAACTCAGCCTATTGTTTCCTCTGGTGTTCACGAGTGTGTGTGTGTGCGTGTGTGTGTGTGTGTGCATGGACAAGTGTGCGGGTGATTGTATGTCCACTTTGGAAGCTGGGTGCGGGAGGGGAACTGTAATTTTTAATTGTTTTATACTTGGGGAGGGGGGCTGGGATGGGAATGTGGGATCTATGGGGCCATTTTAATCTGAGTTGCATTTTTGTATGAAAAGTGCTATATAAATAAAGTTGATTTGATTTGATTTGATTTGATCCATTAGCACAGGGGTAGGCAACCCTGGTCCTGGAAAGCCACTATCCAGCACGTTTTGGAGGTCGCCCTGCTTCAACAGAGTTGAATCACCTGTTCAACTGCTCATCAGGCTCTGCAGAAGACTTTTAATCACCTGCTGATTAAAATCAGGTGTTTTAAGGCAGGACAACCTCTAAAATGTGCTGGATAGTGGCTCTCCAGGACCAGGGTTCCCCACCCGTGCAGCACCACTTGCTCTACTGTGGAACCTGGGCTTCAATCTAATGTGATCCTGAATCAGATAAATGCAGATAAGAGGAATTAAATAAACAAAACGTGAAATTAGCAGAAGATACACAAAGTTAGCATCTTTCCTGCCATAAAGTTCAAACCAAAATTAATATTTACATTTTCTGCTAAATGCTCGGTATCTTGGTTTGTAGATCTAAGCCGTATGTGTTATGTAACCCTACTTCAGCTTTTGCCTTGTCAGAATAATAATTTAAAAAAATCGAAACCATCTATTTAATGGGAAATAAACAAACTGAAGCATTTTTTTTAATCGAAGAACTTCCTGACATCATGATGACAAACTAACAAGCGGAACATTTCCTTCACGAATCCAACAACATGAGGTAGGAGGCTCTGATTAATGAGCAGCAGAAACCCGACATCACGCAAAATTAAAAAGTGTTTTACAGCTTTTACACAACTTTCTGTTGTTAAGGACTGATGCAACAATGTTGTAAATGTATTCATGTCTGAACAGTTTGGATCTTCTCCCTGCGAATCTGACTTTAAGATCTTTGTTTTATTTCTTTCATGCCATTAATCACTGAAATAAATAAGGAACTGAACTGTAGAAAAACAACCACGTAGGGAGAAGAAAACAGGTGCTTCAATTAAACTTTTTTCTATTTTCTTTTTTCAAACTCTTATCAAGTCTGACTGACTCAAAGAGTGCATCACCCCATATCAACTTTTTTGCTGAAAAACTATAAATAAGTGTCTAACAGTGCTGTAGACATGCGTGGTCTTTTTTTTTTTTTTGGACAATTTAATGCTTCTTCTCTAAAATTCAATACTTCAACCTAAAACCACCCTGATTGCGCCCTCTTCAGGGTAAATCTTTGCAGTACATTGACTTTGAGTCAGCCTTAGCTATTGGGTAAGAGCGGCGTTGCTTGTACCGTATTACATGGCTGAACTGCACAGGACTGCAGTCGACTCGCTGGCGTGCCTCCAGCTGGTTCGGCCAATCACAAGCTGATATAAAACAACACGATTCAGAGCTGCTCAGCTCTTAAAAAAAGTCATGAACAAATAAAAGTAAAATACGTCAACCACCTTTTCTTCGAGAGAGAGAGAGAGAGAGAGAGAGAGAGAGAGAGAGAGAGAGAGAGAGACCTTTTTACAAGACACACCATGCTGGCAAATCAGCGTAATATTACCGCAATGGTATGTCTATAAACGCGCCATGCCGGCATGGCGTTGCGCGAGTTTTGCGTCATTCGTTCTGCCTCGCTTGGTAGTAATATTGCGGTAATGGTCTGTCGTATGCGCCCTGGCGCAACAGAGGCAGATGTCATGATGACGTGGGGAGTTATTGCTGAGCTCCGGCTGGCAAATGTATTGAAAATGAAAGTAAACACGGGCAATAAGGTTTGCTTTTTGAACAAAATCAGCTGAGATGACAAACTGGAGCGCCGGAGCGCTCCACGAGCCTCTCTGTTAGAGCTGAAGCTCAGATCACCAGAGACTGCACAGGGACTGATGGGGACAGACACCTTTCGAAGCTGTTTGTTAAAAAAAAAAACTTAACGATCACGGCTTCAATTGCAATAAAAAGCAAGTTATGTCCAAGATGAAGCGCAGAGACCGCCCCCAGACCCCCTTTATGCCACCATCACCTAATCTTTTATAAAATTGCAACGATTGCGCCACATTATCGTCACGATCTGATCTTATAAACCACGTTTAAGAGTCCAAGGACCTCAGTGAGGAGGAACATTCCAGAGACTTTTCTTACCAGTACGAGAGACTGCTATCAGGCTTTGGTCAGAGGACCATAGGGACTTGATGGGAGTAAGCGGAGGCCTAAGCTGGTGATGTACACTGGAGTTTTTCTAAGCAGGGCTCTTCATGTCAGAACCAGAATCTGGAACTGCTCATAGTCATGTACTGGAACCAAATGATGCTGCATTAGTAGTGGAGTGACTAAAGCCAATCTGGAGGATTTAGTCAGGAATCTGGCAGCAGCAGTTTGTTCAGTCTGCAACTGTTCCATAGAGGGTTTAATGTAGAGTCCATTAGCCAAGACCAAACAAAAGCATGAATCAATATTTCCATTTCACCACAAGAGACAATGGTTTGGCAAAATGTCTCAGATGTTGGAAAACAGGCTCAAACCAGAGATCTGACATGAGCATCCTGTGTAAAACTAGGGATGGGTAATTTTGACATTTGAATCGATCCGGTACTAATTCCCGGTACCTAGGAATCGATGCCGGTACTTAACGGTACGAATTTTCGATACTTTTGAGTGTTTATTATTTTAATTCTCTTTTATTATAAAATATATTTTTCTCAATATATAACAATATTTGATAAATATCACGATAAATAACATTCAACTGTTTTTATTAACATGGTCCTTGCAGTTTTTTAAGCTGATAATTAAACTGAAGCAAACATCTTTACTGTGAACTAAATTTACTGTGTATCTTCATTCCTTTTGCCGTCTTTTTTCATTTGATTTTTCCTACTGGGAAGTTAGAATTTCCAAAGAGAAAGCGAACGCACCATTAGCTGATAACAACGGTGGCGATGGAAGCTAACGTATCAAGCTAACGTTATCTTTAACAGTTTATTTAGCTGATGGAGCAGATTAAAACGATGATGCCTCACACTTAGATCGTTGTCGCTGGTTTCATCTTCACCCAATCACTCGTCGCATTTAGTAAAGTGAAGCCAAACTTTAGAGCACGTTCATGTTCTAGTCGGAAATTCGGAGTTCCGAGGAGAAAGCGAACGCACCATTGGCGAAACGGAAGCTAACATATCAAGCTAACATTATCTTAAACATTTTATTTACCTACCGGAGCAGATTAAGATGAGGATGTCTCACTTAGATCGTTGTCGCTGGTTTCATCATCACCCAGTTACCCATCACATTTAGTGAAGTGGACCCAAGCTTTAGCGTGCGTTCTTTCTACCATGCTGCTCTGTTTACAACTCGCTTGCAGGGACCGACGACATAACGCTCTTGCGCATGCGCAGCTGTCTTGGCATGAAGGACGGGTACCGAAACGAGGCACCGTTTGAAACGACGTGAATTGGTGCTCGGTCGGTACTATGGAATTCGGTCGGTACCTTAAAAAGTACCGAATTCGGTACCCATCCCTATGTAAAACCATGTTTTAAGTTATCCTAAGGTAACTAACAGTAGATTTTTTTAGACTACCCAGGGGCCCAAGGATCTCCTTTATCTTTAAAATTGCTGTTTTTGGTGGAAAGATGATTATTTCAGTTATGTCTTCATTTAGTTGAAAAAAAAAACAGTCGGTTTTTGAATGTCATTTGGAGTAAAAGAAACAGAAAACTTTACATTGTCTGAATACAAATGGTGGGGATGACAGTAAGGGAATGAGAGGGAGAAGACAGAGTTAAAACAACAGATGTCCCAAAGCAGAACCCTGAGGAACAACTAACCAGAAAAGGAATGAGACCTGTGTGAAGATTTAGCTAAGGAGATCAAAATAAAATGGTTAAATTGTCTGTATTTGATACAGAGCCTTCTAGTGTCCTTGAACCACCCCAAAATGGTTTACAACACAATCAGTCATTCATCCATTCACACCCTGGTGGTGATGAGCTACACTGTAGCCACAGCTGCCCTGGGGCGCACTGACAGAGGTGAGTCTGCTGTGCACAGGAGCCACCGGTTCCTCCGACAACCACCAGCAGGCAAGTTGGTTTAACCGCAGTTTCACACTGAAAGCATCAGCGGCGCAGAACGGCAGCGGAACGTCATCGCTTCAGATACAATCCGTTATAGTCTATGGGGTATTTCAAACCAGCAGCAACGTGGGAATTTCCAGTCACGTCCCAGAAGCGGCACGCCGCGCCGCTATAGATATGCCTGGGTTCTATTTTTGCCACGTGCCACTTCTGGGACACATCAATTTCCGCAGTTAACCTACGGCTAGACAGGAAATCTTACACGGTTTCTGTGGAAAATCATCAGATTATTTCAAAATAAAAGTATTACAGCGAGGCTATTTCATATTTATGCAGCTTACGTGTTAGCCAACGGCTTATTTACTCCCAGCATCGTTCCAGAAGTGCAGAGGTGTGTTTTTCATGGCTTTAATCGTGGAAGTGAGAGGAACAACATCATCAAGGACATCAAACAGCGATATTAAACGTGATTTCTTTCTTTTTGCTTTAATGGCGGAATGCATAAACAAACCGTGACCTGAAGTCTTGAGGGATCGTGTGATCTCGCGAGTCCAGCAAAGAGCACGTCGAGGACGCCGTGCCGCTGCCAAGACTCTCCCGGTGTGAAAAGGGCCGCTTTGAAGTTTGAAAGTAAACCGTTCCGCTGCCGTTTCGTGCCGTCGATGTGTGAAACTGGCATAAGTGTCTTGCCCAAAGACACAACAGAGTCAGACTGAGCAGGGCTGGAACTTGCAACCTTCTGATTACAGGGCGAGCACTTATCTCCTGTGCCGCTGTCGCCCACATAACCGGACAACAATGGTGTTTAAGATGTTCTACCTCTGCATGAGGTTCTTCTCAAAAGAACTCAGTTTAAACACCAAATAAACTCACGGACATGCAAAGACCTCCAATCAGGAGCTGCCATGAACCCCAGCAGCTTTCTTGATACGATTCATTCCCAACACGAGTTACACACTCTAATCTAACAACTCCTTTCCACATGTTTAGTGTAAAAATGGCAACTATTTTAATTAACATCGGGAATTCTGCTGAGTTCACCGAGGGTCTCGTAAAATTAAGGTTGTTAAGTTGAGGATTCCAGTGCCGTGAATCTTGGTTTCTTCCTTTTTAATGTCCAACATGTGCTAGGTCTCTGCAGTTATGTGTGTGTGTGTGTGTGTGTGTGTGTGTCACTGTATTTTCAGTGCTTGGTCAGCGAGCTGATGTAGGGGGCCTGTCCTGGAGGTCTAAAGAGGATGCAGGTGGCATAATCTGCCACCGGCCTTGCTCCCATATTAGGCTGATACCTCAACACCTGCTCCGCTGGGTTCAGAACACACACACACACACACACACATTGTTGCACGCATGTTTACACACACGCACAGAAGCCTGAAGGGCAGACATGAAATATCCGTCTCATCAGCCTTACAGAAATACCTGGAGGTCTGGACCTGGAGACCTTGACAATAGATCTGACCACATGACCCTGGGATATGTACACACACACACACACACACACACACACACACACACACACACACACACACACACACACGCACGCACGCACGCACGCACGCACGCACGCACACACACACACACACACACACACACACACACACACACACACACTGCTCTTTGTGTGCCCCTCTTTTGTTCATTTTACCATATCTAAAGCCTTCTTCTGGCTTGTGTCTCTGTGCATATTTGAATATTGCTGCTTTGAAGAAAATAAAACAATTTTCCTCCTTCTCTTGCCACCTCAGTCTTGGCCTCTATACAGCAGTGGTAATAAAAACACATTAAATCCTCTCGTGTGGGCGCATGGCTGTGGGTATATGGTTGTGTGCCACCACAATGTCACCGTATTAACCAGATCAGAAGAACAATGAGTAAATAGGTCAGCTAGAAACCCCTTAGTGCCAATTTAGAGACTGATGAAAGGGCGTAGGAAGGCACATATCATTATAAAGCTTATTAAACAGGCCAGTGCCTGCCCCAGAGGCTGCAGCAGTGATGCTGTAAAAATGATATCGCTGTGGTCGTATTATGGGCTACGGTCCTCATTATGCTGTCGTAGCCGGGGTGTTGACACATTTAGGTGTGTTTTATGTGTGCTTCTATTATCTTACAGTGTCATTTGCACTCAATGGTCCCCAACTGCCCCGTGCATTTAAGGCTTTTGTGTGAGAATGTGCATGTGCATAAGTTTATGAAGCCCAATTCTCTTTTTGTTTGTTCATTTTGCTGAATTGTTCAAATCAGGTTAATGGTGGACAGGGGTGGTGTTAGGTCCGGCTACTTGGGCTGAAGCCCCGGATGTTTAATGAAAAGCCCCGGATCTAAATCGTGGCAGTAACATGCAGTACCAAAGTCCAACAGAGAGGGAGCAGCTGGCAGTCGTTTGTATACAGCCTGCCTGAGCCTCCACCACTGAAGAAGAAGCCCTTCAGCAGCCGGCTTCTTCTACACTCTCTGCCTGAAACGCATGAGTGAAGATGGACATAAGGATGTTTTTTAGACCAAAAGTACGGCGACAGTGAAAATATTTGTTGTTCTGCTGGTTTGCCTAAAGTTAGCTTATCAGGTAAAGTTGTTGGAGAAAGAAAGGGAATATTTACTATCATCTCACACTAAACACTAACAGGAACAATACTCTGCCTTGAATATGCTTCATATGTAGCTTCAAATTAAACATTATGTGGTACAAGACAAATATATATGATGTTGACCAGTGTGTGTGTGTGTGTGTGTGTGTGTGTGTGTGTGTGTGTGTGTGTGTGTGTGTGTTAAGCCCCGGATCTTCTTCAGTCCTAAATCCGCCCCTGATGGTGGAGATGAATAAAAGTGGAGGCTTTGTAGTCCACACATACTTATGATTGCTATCTCACAGTTTGGTCTATTCACCACAGACCAGAGCTAGTACCTTACATACTTGTATCTAGCTGCATGCTATGATCATTTTGCTCATGGGGTAATTAATTTGCAATGCAATTATTTTACAATGCAGTTTGTGGATTGATTGTTGTCTTTCTAAGTCACCACAGTTAAAGGTGTGGAACACAGAAAAAATAAAACACTTTTAACTACAATTTCTGATTATAATCGGTCACGAGTATTTCACACAGGCTGAACATGAAAATAGTCTCCTACACCTATCTCCTGCAGTAGCTTCTGATAGAAGACAGACGGTGAAACTCTAGGATAGAAAATCCTGACAGATCTACGTCACACTGTCACTAACATTCATGGACTCGCCCATCTGGACTCACGACGAGAAAGGCTGTTGTTGGTATGGTGTCCAGAAAACAGCAGAGGATGTCTCAGGTAGTGGAAGCTAACTGTTAGCATACACAAATCCACCACACAGCAGAACTCATCCAGGCTTGTGTTATTTGTGAAGACAAAACATCAACGTTGCAAAGCAAACAGAGTCAGTGGTAGAGTCGTGTTGCTGTTTGCTAATCAGAGGTGAGAAGTCCAAATATCAGGAAGTAAGACTCCAAATCCTGTTGTCTAAAGTTCTTCTCTGATCTGGCTCACTTCTAGTTCCTGTTCATTTTAAAATATTAAGTACAACCAAAGGTAGGAACCACGCTGAGTAGAAAATAACTTTTATAGTTCCGTTCACTTACGCTCATATGCTTTGTTCTGGGGACCCATGAGCGGCCCGGAAGGGGCTGCCTATAGTAGCACTCTGTTATAACATTAACTCTTTTTCTGCGAGCCGTTTCCTGGTCGGTAAAGCCCTTCACCGCTAGCGTTTCTCATCGTTTTTACTGTTTTTTTTAAGAATCACATAACGTTGCGCGCTAGGATGATGTTGACGCCAAAACAACCAAAACAAAGTGGAGACTCACCTCTTACATCAGGACGAATCCGCACGTTTCGATCGTTATCTGTTCTTACATAATCCGTTGTTGAATTGTGATCGGCAGAAGCTTTTCCGGTTCGCGCCTCACTTTTTTACAGCAGCGGCCCAAAACGATCTCCTAACACATGGATGTTCTGCTTCCTGATCATGTGATGTGTGACGTATGCGGATGAAGATCGGCTTTAGAGCTGAGATGTTTGTTCTCACGGTGAGGGGCTCGTCCGACGCCCACACAGTAAAAACATGCAAATGACGACTTTAGTCGTCATTGGCGGTGAATGAGTTAAAAGGCATGAGAGAATGTTTTAAGCTAGCTTGAATTGCCGATTTGCGATTGCAGATTTAAATCTACTAATGCAACAAGCTTGGGTAGAAGACTTCCGGCTCAGCTCTGTCTTCACAACGACAGACCAGAATCAGAATCAGAAGTTTTTATCGCCTTATGTGTGAGAAATCACAACCTTAGAAACTTGCAGCGCTACTTGGTGCAAAATGAAAGATAAAAATAAGAGATAAATAAATATAGGAAGTAAGAATATAATCATGTTAATATAAAAATATAAAGAGGCAATACTTAGAGAAGCTTCTACTGCATACACATGACTGTAGACGCAGCACCAACTCGTGTGGAAAAGCTTTGCCTTTTAAGAATCTTGGCAATCACTCAAATCCATTTATTTGACTAAGATATGTTTACAGATAAAAGCCGAAACATGTTTGAATCTAATGCTCTGAGACTGCACTTTTTTACCAATGTTAGAACATGATGTTTCAAAGCGATGCAAAACTAGACCGTGCTGTTGTTACCTCTTGGTTGGACTTTTATATTCAATTATGTCCCAAAAGACTCAGAAAAGCCTGCGTCTGATTCCTGATGCTGCATTGGGAGTTGTGATAAATATGTTAAGATGTGTGACTTTAGCGCACCTGCTTTCTCCGGCACAGCCATTGTTGGTTGAGAGATGCTTTACACTAAAAAGACCTCAGCAGTCCATTGCAGCGAAAGGTTAGGTGTTTTCTTACCTGTTGTTTTCCTTAAACTTTACCTTTTATTTGTGAGGGTGAATCGGGGGCTCGACGCACGGGAGGCGACAAGTGACCGCGATCATCGAAATTTGTCGCTGTCGCTTTTATTACATGACGCACGGGAGGCGATCCGCGGCAGCGGCAAAGCCGTCTACGCGTTCCGTTCCATGGCGAAATTGAAGTTTCCGTTGTTTTGTTTGGCTTTGTCAGGTTGGAGGGAATTAAGGTTATTTAAGCGGTTCAGAGTTAAAAAAGTGGTAGATATGATGTTTCACAAGGTGCTGCTAGTTATGTGAAATCTTACTTCTGATTTTACTATAAAACATAACAATAATCAACTTCTCCTCCATGTTTGCTCGGAGATGTACGGAGCATCCTGCCCGCTCATTGGTCAGTGAATGAAACCTCCGCTGATTGGTCCTCGTCCGAGCGACAGCGATGAAAAGTTGAAAATATTTCAACTTTCTGGGATCGCGTCGCTGGGTCACCTGTGCACGACACGTGCACGAGCGCAAAATTTCACACGCACGTTTTTTGCGGTATGTTTGGTAGGAGGGAGACCCGCGATTATCGCTTTGTCGCGCATGTCTCACTGAAAATGAATGGAGGAGAGGCGATGTCGCCTCCCGTGTGTCGAGCCCATCAGAGACCGTTGGATCGATTTTCAGTACAGCTAAATGCCTCCCCGTGAGAGGAAGTTACACAAAGTGGAAATAATTTCTAAATAATGAAATCATTTAAAAATGTATATTTTGTGTGCATAAGTCTTAAAAATATATCAATTTATGATTATTTATTTTGGTTTATGTTCGTGCTTATTTATTTAGCAGACGCTTTTATCCAAAGCGACTTACAATTTATAACCTATAGGGCATGTTGTGATCTGTGGGGGAAACCGGAGTACCCGGAGGAAACCCACGCATGCACGGGGAGAACACGCAACTCTACGCAGAAAGGCGACAGTCGAGTTTCAAACCTGCAACCTTCGTGCTGCCAGGCAACAGCGCTAACTGCGCCACCATGCAGCCCATGGTTCTTTAACATGTAATTTCTTCATATCGGGCAAAGTCATCCCCCTGCTGGAGTTCACAAATGTTCCTTTTATTCTAATTTAACAGATGAATGCAAACACCATTCATTCTGTTTTCCACCGACTCCTACTTGTTTATCAGTATAAGGAACAATTGGTCGATGTCCAAAAATGGAATCTCTTTGCTTCTCTCTTTCATTTTTTAATTGGAAGCTTGTGATTAGGTTAAACAGCAATACTCTGTGGTCAGCAGTTCCCTTCTCCATGTGAAAACAACGCTGCGGACAGTCATGTGAGCTGAATCAAAGCACTGTTTGTTGCCTGCTTTTGATCAGCAGATACAGACTTGTCTGCCGATCAAGTGAGCTTCCTGTTTCCAATAATTTGATTCGAACTGATAATCAAAGACCAAAGTTATCGGCCATCTGTGCGTAATCCCACCTCGGCGCAGCAGCCGAGTGGATTCTCTCTAATAAAGCTGCCAGGGTCTGTGCCATGCATGATTGGAAATGATAGTGAGGGACAGTTTAATAAAGTCCGGGTTGGGAAATAAAATGCCTGCAGATTAGTCATCACTGTGGAAGTTGCCAGGCATTGTTTCAGTTACTAAAGTTGTATCAAAGAGGACTACAACACGCGGTCGTTATTAAATGTGCATCTGTTTAGGCACGTAGCAACAAATAAGCAAACTCAACTTTGTCAAACAGTGCTGTTCAGAAACGCGTTCGCTTTGGGAATGTGTCGACCCTTTTTAACTGATGTCCCATCAAACTCAAAACAATGACCAGGATCAACCACTACCATCAATCACATGACTCATGTTGGCCATAGTCGTGCCAGCAAACGGAAAAAGTGTTGAAAAGTCTTTAAACCGGTATGCTCTTTACAGGATCTAGCTCGATGCATCATCGTGACCTTCCCAGTGAGACTGGGAGATTGTGGTTTGAATCCTGGTCAGGTACCAGATACTTTTAAAATGGGACCCAATGCCTCTCTGCTTCACACACAGCTGGTTAAACCACCGAATAGTTCCCGAGCACGGCCACAGCTGCAGCTCACCGCTAACCATGGGGGTATGTCAAATGCAAAGATGTCATTTCACAGATGTGTAATTAAATGGTAAATGGCCTGTATTTGATATAGCACCTTCTAGAGTCCTGGAACCGCCCAAGGTGCTTTACAACACAACCAGTCATTCACCCATTCACACACACATTCACACACTGGTGGGGATGAGCTACGATGTAGCCACAGCTGCCCTGGGGCGCACTGACAGAGGCGAGGCTGTCGAGCACTGGCGCCACCAGTCCCTCCGACCACCACCAGCAGGCAACGTGGGTTGAGATTCTTGCCCAAGGACACAACGACAGCGACAGACTGAGCGGGGCTCGAACCTGCAACCTTCCGATTACGGGGCGAGCTCTTAACTCCTGTGCCGCCGTCGCCCACAACTGAGGCAGCTTTAACTTTATAAACCTGCCTCACTGACCCATGTGACAAAAATCTGGTGTTTAAAACAAAAGGTGAATGTTAAATGGACGGTGTTTATATAGCGCCTTTTTGGAGTTCTACAACCCCCCAAGGCGCTTCACAACACAGTCAGTCATTCACACGTTCACACGCTAGTGGGCATGAGCTACGATGTAGCCGCACTGACAGAGGCGAGGCCTGCTGAGCATCATCGCTCCCTCCGACCACCACCAGCAGGCTGCGACAGTCAGGTGTCTAACCCAAGGACAACTGAGATGTACAGTTGAATGTGATCTGAGTGAAGCTGGGAGGTGATTCCTTTAAAGGAGCTCAGGAGGTGCTGATATAGCATAATTGGTTGAGGAAAGTGTTGCATGGTCTTAAATAAGTAGACTGGGTACCTTGTGAAACTGACGCTCAGCTTTTGCAACTTGCGACAAAGTTATAAAACCTACAGGTGAGACTGAGCAGATTATTTAGATCACTTTGGAATGATGTGCTGATCTGGCACATTGGTTTTCCAGTGATCTGTGTTTTTGGTCAAGGGCCTTCTCCCTTTGGTGCCGTGGTGCATTCATCCTTATGGGGACGTGCACGGTCGGTGTTTGCAGTTAATGTAAAGCATTAAACACCTAAAGGTCTGTATTTTTCTGTAAATGTCACACAAAGTGCTAAGTGCCTCAAGCTGTCAAGACAAGTGACGTGGCAGATTAATGCATCCATTTACCGTTTCTCAAAGCTGTCTGCAAAAGCAAAAAAAAAACAAAAAAACAAACAAAAAAAAATGCGGTCTAGGTTTTCCATTTCGGCCATTTATTCCAACGTTCCAGTGTGGAAGATGAGATCGGTTATCATCAAGTAATCAGTTGATTGTTCTAATGCTACTTAAAGCATGTACTGTGTGGTGAAAGCTATCTCTGTGTCTAACTCTATAAAAACTTTTTAAGTTTTCCCTACAGTTTCAGAGATAAAGGGACAGAAATACTGGCTAAATAGAAAAAAATCTTAAATTATACTTACAAGACTAAATGTTATTTAAAAAATAATCTTATCAGTATATATGAGCCAGTAGGAGAACTTTATGTTGCACCTATTGACATGTTTATTTGTTAGTAAGGTCAGTGTGACTCGTTATTGCACTCTGCTACACTAAAGTCCGTTCCGCATTTAGACATCCTATAAATCAGAATAAACTGTACCCATATTTCCTCTGAACAACCACAGACTTACATGCAATTTCTTTTTCTTTATAAATGTGCACTTTATTATATGTGCTTTAAATGTCAAAACAAGTTTGTTCATTTTGACAAATTACAATTGTTAGTTTCTCCTGCCTTGCATGAGCTGTCATCCATCAAGAGTCACATGGGTGCCGGTGCCGAGGCGACGCCTCAAAAGTGAGTAGCAGTTTCTGATTTTTATAAACGTGTAATTTTAATCGTAGCCAAGGAAGGTACGCATGCACACACACACACACACACACACACACACACACACACACACAAACAAGCAAGATGAGTTGCTTTCTGCCCCGGCAGTGCCCTCCTACCAGCTCGGTCAGAACCGATGTCAGAGTGGAGCACTCTCACCGACCCCGGCTTTAATTGAAGAAAGCCAGTGAACGAGTGGAGCGGAAAATTAGTTCTTCTTACCAGCCAGACACGCAGTCACACGGAGGTAGAGCGGTGAGTCACGTAAACATGAATGGTTTTTAAACACACACATTTCCACGGTTAAGGATTTCCCCTCCACCGGTACGTTGACCGCTTCCTGAACTTTGCTCTAGAGATCGGCTTTACCACTTATCTAAAAATCACCTGAGGTTGTCTAAGACTTCCTGCTAGCGTTTTAATCTAATTAGACACCAGCTAATAAAACACAGTGCACCTGCGCACCAGTTTCAAATAATTAGACGTTGCAGAAGATTTAAAAAATTGGCAACTTAGTCCAAAGATAAAGATTTTACATCTAATGTGTTTGGTTGTTTGAATCAAATCTTTTCCATTTGCCATGTTAGGACAGGCTGTGCTCCGCTCCCAACTGCACAGTTTTTGTTTTGTGGCACAGTTGATTGACAGCTTGCTGTGTTTGTGACGATCTTTTAGCAGTTTTTTTAACAGCCTCGGCCCTTTTTCACACTATTTAAAAGCTTTGATGGGTCAGACATCTGGAGGTGAGAATGGATTCTGACTGAACTTGTTTCTTTTTGTCACTCATTACCTTTTAAATGAAAATCACGGATAAAAGTAAGAATTTTCTTTGTATTTAAAGCTGGGGTGCCCTATCTCAATCCTGGTCATGGAGGGCTGGTATCCAGCATGTTTTAGTGGTTTCTCTGCTCCAACACATTTGATTCAGTGGTTGAATCCCCTGTGCAGCAGCTCATCAAGCTTTCCAGAAGCCTGTTAATCACCTGCTGATTTAAATCAGGTGTGTTGAAGCCGGGCTAAAACTAAAACATGCTGGACACCGGCCTTCCAGGACCCGTACTGGGCACCCCTGATTTAACGTGTCAGGCAAAGTAAATGATCCCATTTCCCCCAAAGCTAATGGGGTGAGTTTTTAGATCTATTGAGATTTTAATTTCAGTACTTGCTTACAACAGTGACAGTCTATGACATAGACTTAGAGTACTTTTTTATTTTGAGGAGACAACAATCTGTCCCATGATCCAAAAAGCCATGTAGACCGATATTTAAACAGTATTTTATTAAATATTCTTGACACATTTATTCTTACTGACGTTATGGGATGTGTCGTCCCTGTACGTTTAGATCATACATGTGTTGTTGTCTCAGTGAACCATGGAGATTTCCTTATAGATCACTGGGTGGCTGTTGCAGCAAAGACATTGGAGTGTTTTATATCATATCTTGGTTGACTTGTTTCATTAATCTAATTGATCTGGTGTCTTCCCGTGCTTCTTTTCTATATGGAGTCCCACAGGGTTCAATCTTAGGGACTCTTATTTTATTCTCTCTCTCTCTCTCTCTCTCTCTCTCTCTCTCTCTCTCTCTCTCTCTCTCTCTCTCTCTCTCTGTATATATTGTTGTGTGTGTGTATATATATATATATATATATATATAATATATGTATGTATGTATATATATGTGTATATGCATATATGTATATATATGTATGTATATATATATATGTGTATATATATATATATATATATATATATATATATATATATATATACATATATGTATATATGTATATGTATATATATGCAGCTTCATAGAAACCATACCTACAAAGCATGGTTTCAACTTTTCCTGGTATGCCGATTACACACAGATTTCTTTTTCATTAAAACAGGATACTCTGTAGAGTGTTGCACCGTTGCTTTGGTCCCTCCGGGATGAGAAGGCTGGTATGTCACTTCTTAGAATTTAATGAAAGCAAGACTGCAATACTAGTCTTTGGTGGCCCATTGTAAAAAAGAGAACTCTAATTCAGTATCTTGAACCAACTGTAATCAGTCTGGGAATAAAGATGGATTCAGAACTTCTCTGATCAACAAAAGAAAGTGGCAGAGTACAGCTTTTTCACCTAAGGATGTCGGTAAAAATAAAATTTTTTTTGTCCCTAATCCATGTTTCCATAAGATGAATCACTGTAATGGTCTATACATTCAAATTAGTGGCAAAACGCTGCTGCTCAACCTTTAGCAAGTACTTATAAGAGACACCATTACTCCCCATCCACCCCCGCTGTTAAAAAAAAAACACAGAAAAAAGGGTTGTTTTAGTTATTTTTTTAACACTTAAACCCTAAATTATGATGATGTTGTTGTCAATGTAATAGTAAAACGTTATAGTATAATTTATACGTAAGTACAGGACAATACAACTGTAACAAATAAGAAAACCATAAAAAATAAAATGTTCTCTTCCCACCTGTAGATCCTCCACCAGTGGGTACAGAACATGTGCTTGAACGATGCTGAACATGTATAATGAATATAGCAGGTTTTTGAGGAAAGTAGTCCTTATACTCTATTTTAAAATTTATGCTAGTCCTAATATAAATTCTATAATTTTGTATACATTTTATTCCAATTTGCTTTTTTAATCCATCTAAGTGTAATTTATTATTTTTAATTTTTTTATGTGTTTTGGCATTGATGTGCATAACTGTGTTCTAACCGTCTATTGCTTCTTAACCTTTACGTGAAGCTCTTTATCGATAAAGTAGGATTGGGTCGTGTTGGACCAGAATAAAAAGACCACTCATGACTGCAAACACGTTTGTTTACCTACAGGTTTATTTTTACAATGACTCTTTGGCAGCTCCTTGTTTGAAATTAGACTCAAGTGATCACTGTTGAACTGCACAAAGACACTGGCGCTGAAAAACACCTCAGAGTCCACTTCTGAATGTACTCCAGCCTCTTTGCTCAAAACACCGAAGTGATTAAGGTCCTTTTATTCGTCTGACTTTTTCGTAGAATGTAGAAAATCATTAACTCCGGTAAAGAGGGTTGAGTCCGTACAAAAGGCGTATATTCTCTTCGCAGGGGCGTGTCCGGGGAGTGGCATGGGGTAGCACATGCCACCCTTGGAATCTGATTGGCCACCCCAGGTGCCACCCCACTAATTTACCTTTAAATAGGCTTTTCATTGTCCACAAAAGGCTTGGGGGTAAAACAAAAAAAGCATAACCACTGGTGCCACCCATGCACAAAGTTGTGCCTCACCTGGGCCACCCCATTTTAAAAGATCTGGACACGCCACTGCCTCTTCGCTTGCCCTTGCTAATAATACCTTTAGAAGTCAGCTGCACTGAACTTTTAAACTTGCTGCTAATTAGTCAGCATTTTTCTGTCTTCAGCTGTAAGCCAACAATAGCAGAAACCACCCTGGCTAAATGCCGGAGTTCGTCTCCGGTGTGTTTGAAACGTCTGCGGGGAAACCTTCACAAATACATCAGTAACAGTAATGTGGGTTGTTATGTAAATTGTAATTTTACTCATATGCAGTTATGGGTTATGCACAGACCCACAATGTGGACTCATTCTTCTAGATTGTATTATTTTATTGATTGACTGAGTTAATTAATAATACTGTGACATTTATTCACTGGCAGCTTTTCCTAGTCCTACTCGGTGTAGACCCTATATGAATGAAACATTATGTAAATGAAACTGAGGAACTAGAGACAAGTGAATTTCAGCTACTCAGGACTCCTTTAAGGGTTGACGGTGCTGCAGCTGCAGACAAATGACCTGATGGGATTTATGTAAATGCATACATTTATTTTATTAGACAGCTAAATTAACTTATACTTTTGACATGGATGAGAATTCCTTAAACTGATGGAAGAAACTTTTGCAGCATAATGACGACTGCATTTACTTGATTTTGTTGGAAATGTAATAAATGAGAAAATGGAAGGATCTCTAAGACAGACGGGGTCAGACAGCGATTCCTCTAATGAGATATTTTAAATCACAAAGTACTAAATAAAAATAAAACTTCAGCATCGTTGAAGCGGTAAGCTTGTTTTAAAAACTTGCAGTAAAATAAACGGGGTTCCTTTCTTAACTTGGGGACATACACAATATGCACTAAATAAAGTATTGGCTTTAATTTATTTGTGTCCTTTTCACAAAATAAAAAAATAAAAAACGTGTCGAGCTCTTGGCGAAGCTTTCATGGTCCGCGTGGAACTTACTAATTGGCTAGAATTAAAAGAGTGAGCTTATTAAATCTTAATGCGTTTAAAAAACATTCTCAACAAAAGCTGTATCAGCAAAATTAAAAGGACAAAATGCATATTTATCATAAATATCTAGTCAAAAATAATTCAAAGGAAGTTGAAATAATTAACTTTAAAAACTCCCATCCACTGTATTCCACTGTGGGGACCATGGACAGCTCCTTCAGCGGCAGACTGAAACATCCCAGATGTAAAACAGAACACTACCGTAGGTCATTCACCCCCCCTGCATTAAGAGTGTATAACTCCTCAGGTTTACTGGCATTATCCTGCTACACAACACCATCAATGCAGTACTCAGTATGTGTTCAATACATGTACAATACAGAATTTGCATAGTATGCCTGTGACTCTTACAGATTACGGCATAGTCCTGGAACCCAAGCTCTTCTGTTTTTATTTGTGGTTTCTACTATTTGGGCGTTGTGATTGATGAACACCTGACCTTTAAAGATCATGTTGCCTCTGTTGCTCGTTCATGCCGCTTTGCGCTGCATAACATACGAAAGATCAGACCATACCTAACACAACATGCCACCCAGCTCCTGGTGCAATCTACTGTCATCTCCCGCCTCGATTACTGCAACGCCCTTCTAACTGGTCTTCCAGGCTGTACTGTGAGACCTCTTCAAATGGTCCAGAACGCAGCGGCACGTCTGGTCTTCAATCAGCCAAAAAGAGCTCACATCACCCCTCTGTTCATTGAGCTCCACTGGCTACCGCTAGCAGCACGCATCAAATTCAAATTGCTAACACTAGCATACAAAGTCCGAGACGGTACGGCTCCCATCTAACTGAATCCTCTTGCAAAGGCTTACGTCTCGGCCCGGCCGCTCTGGTTATCACAGGATCGTCGGCTAGCAGTGCCTACACCACGCTCAGGACAATCCAGACTCTTCTCATGCATCGTTCCACAAATGTGGAATGACCTTCCAAGCACTACCAGAACAGGGGCTTCCTTTTCAAGAAACTCCTGAAGACCCTGCTCTTCAGAGAGCATCTTCTAAACTAGCACCCTCCCTGCACCTGTACCCCCTCTCTACCGTCCACTCCTTGTTCCCTCCTCTCCATGATTGATGTCTAGTTGTTGTTGTTATTGTTGTTGTTAGCCTCAAGGGCAACATGCCGATTATCACTTGTAAGTCGCTTTGGACAAAAGTGTCTGCTAAATACATAAACATATAAACATATAAACATAAACATAGAACATAGTTTATTTATATAGCACATTTAAAACGCAGCATGGGAGCTGCCCAAATTGTTGGAATACATGTGGTCGAAGGTTCCGACACTAGCTTAATGCCTATATATATACATATATATATTATATACATACATACATATATATATATATATATATATATATATATATATATATATATATATATATATATATATATACACACACACACATGCACTTTTGTAATTATTCAATAAAATCTAATCTATTCTATTCTATATAGTGCAGAAAAGTAAACTTATCTATCACATTTCACAGGTAACCATCCTGGCTGAGACGGAAATCCAGGCTCTGCAGCGTGATGTAGGGACAGAAAACATGTCTCACTGACCTGGAGCAGCACCATGCTGTGGCAGCGGTGGGTCTTTAATCCATGGCGCAATCACGACATAAAACATAAGAAGTCGGGAAATGTATCCTAAATGAAACATTTTACCATCTGACAAAATGTACTTACTCCAGGTCCAAAGTTAAACGTTGCACACATTTCTCCTGCCAGTTTTTCTTCATAAACCACAAAGTTTGCGTGGAAAGTCGCTTACGTAGTTTTCAGACCCTGTTTTGTGCATTAGCAAGTTTTAGGGATGAGGCTCCTGGACATTCCGCGTGCGACGAAGGCAGCTCAGCTGGTTTCACTTCCTGTTCTGTTTCTGCATACGGCAGCAGTTTGAAGGGTTACGAGCCAATCATAGAGGTTAAGCGGCGGGCCAGCGCTGGATTGGACGAGGTTTTTTCTACATTTCAGAGGCGATTAAAAGTTTTTGACAAAACATTTAACCTATGTGTGATTTCATTTCCGTATGTTGAGTGTTTCAAGCAGTATGGCAATAATTGTTCCAGACAAACATCTCAGACTGAGTCTATGACAAACTCATTTTTAATGCAGTGTTCTTCATGATGCTATCACCTGAGGGCACCAACATGTACAAAATGATAAATCAGCTTCCGCTGGTTGGTAAAAGTTGTGGTGGAGTCTTGACTGGTGTTGTTGAGGCCAGCTTAAAGTCACATTTACATTTAGTGTCACTGACACATTTATAGTCTGTGGGATAAACTGAAGAGGACCTTTCGCTGCCGTCATAATTACAAAATCTGGGTGAAAAATAATGGAATTCTGGTGCGATCTAAATGTCATGACATTGTTTAGGCTTATCAAAACATTGTCATTGCAAATGTGCGTGCAAGCAAAAGTTAAAGAAGCCGTAGCACAATAAAAATGTCTTGTGGGCCATCTTCTGGGTCTGGCAGGGAGTATAGATAAGCTGCAGGATGATTAGGTTTAGGGTGATAACAAAAAATACGGGAGAATTTCTTTTTTTTTTTTTACGCTTGACCTACCGAAACACAAAACAGACATTGTTTAAAATCATTAGGAAATCTGTGGTTGACTGGAAAAAATATAAAATAAAACATTATAATGGGTGAGTGTTTCATGCAGACTGAACATGAAAATAGTCTCCTACACCTATCTCCTGCATTAGCTTCTGATAGTGGAACAACGATGAGAATCTAGGACAGTGGTCCTCAATAGGCGGCCTATTTCCCCTCTTAGTGGTCCCCGAACCTCGCGAGCGGGGTGTGTGCGTGTGTGTGTGTGTGTGTGTGTGTGTGTGTGTGTGGTGTTTTGGTGAAATTGCTAAAATAAAAAGGTTTAGTTTGTTATGTCCTGTGGCAACCAAACTCACCATTCCATGGACGTAATTTTTTTTTTTGGGGGGGGGGACAGGGGGGGACATGTCCCCCCCCCCACTTTTTCCAAAGTCAAGTTTTGACCCCTGCACTTTTTACCATCCAAAAACAATATTACGCTATTTTAAATTGACACTGGTTGAGCTCTAGGACCAAGCAGAAAACAACAGTTTGTGTTGAAGCCGGTTTCCCATTAGAGCATACTGTAAAGATCCCCCCCCCCCCACACACACACACACACACACAACCCCTGCCCCCCCCCACTTCTAAAGTGAAAATTACGTCCATGCACCATTCACATGCATACATGTGTTTAATGTTGGTGGTGGCAAAAAGACAAACTCCGTACCAATGGCCTCATTCTCTAGCTTTCAACCTTTACACAATCAGTTATCAAAGCCAGCATTTTCCTCCACCCACCCACCCACAGCTAACCCTCCAACCCCCACACCCGTCCATGAAGCATTTTTTGACAAAGTGTGAGAGCTCATTAAATGAAGTCATGATGGGAGAAGGAGGAAGCTTAGTGAGCTGGTGACAGGAGTAAAATTATGTTTTGTCAGATAATTCTGCAGCCATCTGCTTCCATCATTTTACATTAATGATGAATTTCTCAGAATAGTCTTCAGCAACTGCTTTTTTACCACTCTTATTTTTAGGCAGTTTAAGCTGTCACAAATGTTGTATCCCAAATTTACAATTTAAAGTTCATCCATTGGTTATTAGTTTGTGTAAGTTTTCCAATTGAAATCATCTTAAGGAGGGTAAAAAAGTATGCCTAATGATGCATTATTTATTACTTACTTGTTTCATCAAAACATTTGCAGTGGTCTTTGGTTGGAATGGATGCCTTGCACGTCATATTCGGGGCAAAAAAAAAAGCCCAGAACTGCCTCGATCTGTCACGACCAGAACTTGGAAGACCCGTGATGACACCAAACACAGTAAAAGTTTATTAAAAAGTCTTTATTGACGTAGCGTTACCAGAGGAGGGCGAGGCAGGCGACAGAGTCGGAGAGGAGGCGTGGGTCAAAACCAGATCGGGACAAGCAGGTACAGGGAGCAGGCTTGGCAGGCGAGGGTCGTGGTGGCAGGCAGAGTTCAAGGCAGGGGTCAGGCGGAAAAAAAACGAGGTCCGGAGGCTGTGATCAGGCAAGGTGAAAGGCTGGAAGATCTACTGGCAAAGAGATTTCAATAATCTGGCAGGGGACTGGTGGCTGGCTGGTGAATATATAGCAGGGGGAGCAGGTGTGTGTAATGAGCTGATGACAGGGACAGGTGAGATGAATGAAGTAGCTGAAGGCTTGATGAGGTGGCAGCAGAGGCAGAGGAGGGTGAAAGATTGGCAATCATGACACGATCAGCAGGGACAAGTCTGCCACATCAGAGGAGAGCTTAACACGGCAGGAAGTTTTGGGTGTTTCTCAATGCCAAGGAACCTCACCTTGATGTCTTGGCCCCTCCCCAGTTGCCTAGGAGATACGCCACCGGGAACCGCCAAGGTGTGTTCCAATGTTCATGTTCTACCGAGGCATGTGTTCTCCGTTTGTTAGCCGTCTAGCTAGCTGAGCAAAGATACACGGGAGGTGTCTTGTAGCCTAGCCTTGGTCAAAAATTACCCGGAATACACCGCGGTATTTTCAAAAGGATGATGGATCAAAGGCCGGCAGCTACTTCTGGGGCAAATTTCAAGTTTAAATGTAAGTCAGCTAATTGTAGCTATCAAGCCGACCTGAAATATTTTTTTAGATCCGAAGCAGTTAGCTATGGTTGGCTGGTTGCAGCTTCGGTGGCTAGCGGGTAGTAACTCACATATTTAATTGAACAAACACATACACAATTTTACAAGTATGTTATATATTTATATTTGAACTTCTACGTATAAAATATGACTTTATCTTCCATGTCACATGACCGCCATGGAGGCCGAGTTAACTGTTTTCTTTGACCAAGGAAGGACAGTGTCCTCGTAAGCAAGGCGCCTGGCCTCGCAAGACATCTCGCCTCGCAAGGCCAGGCACCTTGGCGTTCAGAAAAAACTCTTCATATCCTGATATTTGGACATCTTGCCTCGGATTGGATATAAGCAAGGCGACTCTACACTGACTCTGTTTGCTCTGCAACATGGATGTTTTATCCCCTCAAATAACACAAGCCTGGAGGAGCTTCTGCCATGCGGTTGAGTCCTCAGCTGGTTCTGGATGCTAAAACATTAGCCTTTGCCGTACGAGTGAATCCATTCAACTACTTGACGTAGATCTGTCAGGCTTTTCAAATTCTAGAGTTTCTCTCTCTATTTTCAATCAGACGCTATTACAGGAGATAGGTAGGAGACTATTTTCATGTTCAGCCTGCATGAAACAGTGTGATTCACTACAATCATAAATGATCATTAAAAATGTATTTTTTCAATGAAACACATATTTAATATTAAACAATTGGTATGCCTATTAGTGTATTAATGCTTAATAATGCACAAAGTAATGTTAATAAAGGGACCCTTACTGTAACTGAATGTCACAAGTAGGGATGGATGTGCAGAATCATTTATCTGGGGTTTGACTAAAATCTGGCATTGTGTAAAAGACTCCCACTGTCAACACTTTTGAGAATGACACGAGTATTTGTTTTCAGAGATAGCCTTCCTTATTTATGACTCACTTCTGAGGCCTGTAACAGAATAGATGTGTCTCTGATACTTTTCTTGGAGAGAAGTAGCTTTTTTTCCTGCCCTTCTTGAAGCCATCATCCTAAAGATTTTAGCTCACGTTGCTGAAGACACCAGCCTGTACCGTTCCTGTGCATCTTCTGTACTGATGGAGAGCCTGACCCACGTCTGAGTCATGTTTGAGAGAAGGTCTCGGTGCCGCTGGGCTTTCTTCAGCGTCCTGAAGCTTTGTTCACAAGCTTTCTAAAAATTGATTTAAGCCTTAGAGATAGGATGAGTGGCTCGGACATTCGGGAGGGACTCTGAGTAGAACCGCTGCTCCGGATCGAAAGGAGTCAGTTGAGGTGGTTTGGGCATCTGGTCAGGATGCCTCTTGGATGCCTCCCTGGGGAGGTGTTTCGGGCATGTCCTGCCGACAGGAGGCCCCCGGGTCGACCCAGGACACTTTGGAGAGGTTACATCTCCAATCTGGTCCGGGAACGCCTTGGGGTCCTGCCGGAGGAGCTGGTGGAGGTGGCTGGGGAGAGGACGGTCTGGAGCTCCCTAGTTGGGATGCTGCCCCCGCGACCCGGACCCGGATAAGCGGAGGAAGACGACGATGACAACGACGATTTATGTAATTGGGTAAATTTAAAGCAAATAGAGACTTGTTGGTGAAGGTTCTCAGTCATCCAGGTCATTTAGACTTTATGAATAATTGTAATACACCTGATCATCCTGTAGCACATTCAAAAACAATACCTTGTACATTCATAAGTTAGGATTACTTTTCTCTTCGTGGGACATAAAGCAGCCTTACGCCGGGGACACACCGGCCGCTGAAGCGCCGGGAGGCGAAGCGCTCACAAAATTCTGCCGCTGCTCGCTGCTCCTCTGTTCAGACCAGACGCTTGTTTCTCCGCTCCGGTCGAGGCACGCCTCGTATTTTTTCTCTTAACCACTTGGTGTCCTCCATTTCCTCTCTGCTTTTTCTCTGCTCTTTTCCTCTACACCCCCCTCCCCCTTGCTGTTTGTGTGTTGGTCCACGTGTGTGTGAACCTATGGTGTGAACCAGTTGTTAATAGCTGGCCTACGACTTTCTGCCTCTCTGTCCTGTTTGCTCCGGTTGAAAGACACCCAAAACCACACCCCCTTCACGTGGTCACACACACACACAAGTTCGCTGTGTGTGTGTGTGTGTGTGTGTGTGTGTTTGTGTGTTTGTGTGGTTTTTATGCAGTGTCTGTTTTGAACACATTTCACTATCGTGGAATTTTATTTTGAAATGCTTTATTTTGTTAAATTTACCGGCCTGCCTCTTATGTCTAGGTTTGACTTCCTGCCAGAATTGACGCGGTTCACCCGCGGCTCGCGAAAAAAATAGAGCAGACGCCGAAACGATCGCTGCATGGCGCGTGGCGCTTCGCGGCACTTCGGCGGCCCATGTGGTCTATAGAATAGGATAACAAGGGAGCCGAATGAAGGCGGTCCCCGTTTCGCAGAGCTTCGGCAGCCGGTGTGTCCCCGGCTTTATTGTCTTCTTTTGTCTTATTTAACACAGTGAAGTAATTAGACGTTTCTTTACCTTCGGCTGACATGTTTCGGCCATAACTTCCGCCTTCGTCAGAGCCGCCAGCTGTTTGTGGTGTCACTTCCTTTCATGTGCGGACGATGGCCCTCTGCTGCCCGCATCCTTCACGCAGATAACACGTGTGTGATCCAACGTGTAAACTCTGTTCATGGTGTTGCGTCTCCTTATCTCTATCCATCTTCTGTATTTTGTTGTTCTGTATCCACGATTCGTGTGCGACCTTGTCTATTGAATCTAAGCAACATCGAGTTGGAGTTTTTAAGGACTTTACATGTTGAACAACATGTTCTAACAAACAGCTCTGCTGCTCGAACAGTGATAAAAATGAAAGAAATGAGGGAAAATCCCAGGATTTCCCTGTGGCTTTAGCTCAAACATTATGGGGTGAGAAGCTTTCTGCTGAATTTATTTCCAATAAAAAGCTCGCACTTGACTCTGCCATAAGCAACTGAGCTAACTCATCCACAATTACTCCTAAAAATACAGGAAATACCCCTTCACTCATTGATTGTAGCACTGAGGCGCCAACATTTCCACAAGCTCTCACGGTTTAAGCACAAATAAGGAAGCTTATGTGTTTAAGAAAGAAAGTCCACAAAAATAAACAAGAATAAACAAGAATCAGCTTCTAGACCTGCAGAAAGAGAGAAGAAAACAACAACAACAACAAAAAAAACATGGGACACAACAACAATGCAACAAGATCTAGCTATCACTGCATCAACTTGATGAAGAAATATAAAATCAACATTGTTTAACTGAACAATCACACGATAATAAATCACAGTGCATTTAGTGCCAACCACAGCCTTAAGACACGTGTTGAATGTGCCCAAGTCCATACTTATGAGAGCACCATGTGAGCACCTGTGTGTGTACACGCGCTTGTTTATATAGGGTTTCTCTATAGGAGCGTCCAATAGTGAGGGGCCACAGATCTGCCCCCCAAAGATGTGTAGGAGACGGAGGGAGCTCCAAGTCCCAGAGATCCAGGAGCTGCCCCAGAGCACAGGAACCCCAGGGAGACTGCGACCAGAAAAGCCCCCGCACCCCTCGAGAGGTGCAGAGGGTCGCCCCGGGGGGCCACAACCAGCAGCCGGCAGAGTTCCGGGGGATATCGGCGTCAAGCCCACAGGCCCACCCGCAGCCTCCCACCCCCTTGCCGGCCGAGCCCGGGACCCAGCGACCAGGGGCGACCAGCCCCGCCGGGGACCCAGCAGACCCCAGGGACCCAGACCAGGTAGCCACCGGGATTGGTCAGGCAGACTCCAAAAATCTTAAACCCCCAGATCCGGGAGCCACGAACACTCAGGCAGACCAAGGCACCGCACTCCATACCAGATGTGGCAGGGGGAGGGGAGACGAAGATCTATATCATCAAAAGAAGTCCCAGGAGAAGGGAGGAGTCAAAGGCCCCACCTGACATATACAGTCATACACAAACACAGTCACACACTCCCTCCCTCATGCTCACACACACACACATACAACCAAATACTTACAAAAATGCACGCCGGACACCCACTCATGCTCCCCATACACACCCTATTCACTCTGGTCCCGGTACTGCTGCACATGGGGTACAACCATCACCGGTTCCCAGAGTTCGTCCCTTTCTGCTGGGGTGCTGATGAGCAGGCTCCCCCGCCCAACACTGAGCAAAGCAACCCCCACCCCAGACCCCAACCAGACGGCCAGATCTCCCTCCTAGCCTCCAGCTCCAGGAAGCCAAGCGACAACAGAGGTGTGCTAAGACCCCTAGTCTCCCTCCGCCTGCTCCACTATGGTGTTAGTGAGTGTTGATGAGGTGTATTCCATGGCTGTGGTGAGCGGGCAGTGCGGGCATCATCTGGCCTATGCCAGCTGATGCCACCACCCCACCCCACTTGCACCCACAGCCCCCAGTGTCTAAGTGCAGTTTAAAACTGGAAGTGGGCACCGGCACTTGGGATGAGGCTGATAAATCCCCCTGTCAAATGCACGGAAATAATGTTTTTTAATTCTGATCCAGGATTTTCACCCTAATGATGCAACTGAAGCAGCTTTCAGCAGAACCACAGCTCGCCTGCTATTCCCTTTGATTCAGTGACACTAATATTTTATACAACTTATTTGTATGGGCTGTCATCTTTTTTAACTTTATCATTTCTCAATCACTTCAGTCGGTCTCTTCCTGCTCCTCAGGGAAATATCTGGCTCTGTCTGCTAAGTCCTGCTCCAGTTAGTCTCCAACTGCATCTGGAGACCTGCTGATGGGAAGACAGAGTGTAGCACTTTTTTTTTTTAATTTATGAATATAGCTGTAGCAAAGAACAATGAGGTCTCGGTGTTTCACACAAAAAAACAAAGAGCATAACACCTGACATTAGACTTACAGTGAGTTTTAACCAAATTTGAGAGTGAATGTGACCTTATTTAGACGTTTTACTGACCTGTACTGAACCGTATCGCTATTCTGGAATGTTTCACTGCTAAAATTGATCCGAGCAATGACTGAGCTGACCTGACATGTTAATCATGCAATAGATGAAAAAAAGGCACATTTTTCTATTTTAGGAAATTACTTAATAGGACATAATATAGTGTTTTGAAGCAGCAGTGTCAGTACCTTTCAGAATGAGCCATTTCAGGGCTCCTGGCTGTCACTTTCACCCATCCTCCACTCAGGCTGCTACAAGCTGAGAAGCTCAGATATAAGGGAGGGGCTCAGAGTAGAGCTGCTGCACCTCTAGCATGTGAGAGGTGGTTCTATTCTAATGTCCCCGTTTGTGACATCACAAACAGGGACTGCTTGTGTTAGAAACATCATTTTTAAGACCAAAGACTGACAGAAAACAGGTGTACTTTTCCACATTTAGAGTCTTCTTAGAGGCAGTTTGGACCCACATGGCAACTCAAACGAATGCAAAAGATGAGATTTGCAATATTTATCTTCTTTAAATAATTTCATACTTTTCTTAGGAAGAACTGTGGCCCATTGCCTTTGCATAATTTTGCTTCAGGTAATTTAGATTTGCAAGCATTTATAGAACTCTTCCAACACAATGATGTATATATATATATATATACACACACACACACACACACACACACACACACACACACACACACACACATGTATTCTTTGTTTTTTGACCACTGCACTGTTGCATGACCCAGTTTGGTCCAAGATGAGGCTTTTGAAATCATGGCCTAACATTAATCTTATTATTTTGATAAACAGAAGAATTTTCTGTCTACTCATTGACAGAAAAATGTCTTTGTACTGTCGCTGCACGAGCAATCCCAAATCATCAGCCCTCCACCACCATGCTGACAGCTGAAGCTGCCGTTTGTATGGTTTAATTACTGCCGATCGCGGAGCTGTACATAATCATTTAAAATGTTTACTTTGTTCTCATCAACGAACATTAATCAAGCAGGCCAGTACTTTACTCAGATGCATTTATGTAAACCCAACAACCCTTCAAAAAGACAACTAATCATGGAAGTGGGTGCAGTGTGTCCTTAAAAGTAAACCAAATTCAATTCAATTCAATTCAAGTTTATTTATATAGCGCCAAATCACGACAAGAGTCGTCTCAAGGCACTTCACATAATAAACATTCCAATTCACAGGTCATTAAGCCAATCAGAAATAATGTTTCCTATATAAGGAACCCAGCAAATTGCATCAAGTCACTGACTAGTGTCAGTGACTATACAGCAATCCTCATACTAAGCAAGCATGCAGCGACAGTGGAGAGGAAAACTCCCTTTTAACAGGAAGAAACCTCCAGAGAATCCTGGCTCAGTATAAGCAGCCATCCTCCACGACTCACTGGGGATGGAGAAGACAGAGCAGACACACACATACACATACACACACACACACACACACACACACACACACACACACACACACACACACACACACACACACACACACACACACACACACACACACACACACACACACACACACACACACACAGACAGACAAAGACACACACACAGACACAGACACAGACACACACACACAGACAGACAAAGACACACACACAGACACAGACACAGACACACACACACACAGAGACAAAGACACACACACAGACACAGACACACACACACACACACACACACACACACACACACACACACACACACACACACACACACACACACACACACACACACACAGACAGGTAATGTGTCTATAGTTATATTGTGATGTCTTAGTAAATATTGTATTTGGTGAAAGATAAACTTTATTGTATTTATCCTAGAGGATCTATAATTAAACGGATAAACTAGTAGTAGCACATCAAAAGTCAAACCAAATGCCTGACACAGAAGCTAATAGGTGCACCAGCAGTGTTAGTTGACCCGTCTTCTCTTTGCTAAGGCGTCACTAGACATAACGTGAGTTGAGGGGTAGGTCTCAGGAAGCCAGTCTCAAGGGAGGAAAGCAGGGAGGGACGACACCGTGAGCCAAAAAGGTTTTACCCTCTTTATTTGAACGAAGGAGGAATCTACCTCCTCTCCTACTGTTTCTCCAACAGCCTTTGTTTGCTTCACAAGAAGGTCACAGATGTTTGAATGCCTGCTGTAATGACCAGCACATTTTCTGCTCCAATGGCACCTCTGCTTCTGAAAGCCTCGCACAGGTGTCAAACTGACTGAGAGCAACAACGAGGAGACACACTCACATGTTATGCTTTACGCACACTTTGCACACAAATCCGTCATCAAACTAATACACCTCCACATCGCCGGCTGGCTTCCCACTGAGACGCCTTCTGCTCAGCAGACAGCTTCTACATGTTTACCACTAATGGATCTCAACTGCCATGTATTCACGTCCCCGGGATGAAATAAACGCAGCGAGTGTGTGTGTCTCTGTGTTAGAGTTATGTGTACATGTTCACTTATTCAGTTCTCCCAAATGAGATATACTAAGCTAATGTGCCAATTCCAGCGCAGCCATTCAGAGAGCAGCCAATCCAAAGCTGTGATGGCCTCCCGTGGAGGAAAGTTATTATCAGCACGCTAAATGGTCCCAGAGACGATGCTAGCATTAGCTTGATCTCTCACAGCAGTTATCTCTGTGAGCAGCAACCATTATTTACCTATAGAGTGATGTACTCAAATGTTATTACAATTAATGCTTATTTATTCAAAATCTAGTTCTGGAAATGAAGCACAGAGATGATTAGGGACGTTTTGATCCCAGAATAGCGGATGACACATCTACTGATGGAAGTTTACTACTAAAGATCCACCTTTGCAGAAAACAACAAGGCCACTTTTACTTACTTACTTGCTTTCTTTCTTTTTTTGTCTCGACTTGTTCCTCTCCGTGTGCCTCTGTGCTCCCAATCTGATGCAGGTCAGCCATTGTTTATCTCCACTGTTAAGCTCCCACAGGACAGCCCTGCAAGAAGAGCCAAGAAATAAAGAAGAGCCCATTCAGCAGTCAGTGAGCCATTGTGGGAGTCTGTCTCGGTGTAATAAAGACAGGAAGGGATGGCTCTTTAGTGCAGAGGATACATGTTTGGCTTTAAACCTTGAAAACGCAGTCTGTTTAGGGGAAACTATTCCACGTCTTTACATCTTTACAGACGTGGCTAGTCTACATTTTGCAACAGTCGCCTAAACTTGTTATTTCAAGAGATTAGGTGTGGTTTGATGAAAGAAGGCATTGTAAGTCCTATTTACTGCGGGAAAAAGCTCTGGTGCACTTGTTTCAGAAAGCAGTTGAAAGCAAATCTGCTAAAAGCATCTTTACCTGCATGCATGTAGTATAAGTAAACAAAAACAAGCGTGGCATTCGAGAGCCAGTTGTATCTCAGCGGAGTTCCCGCCTGAGTGGGGAATGTCGGCGAGTGAAAGTGGGGGCAGCAGTAGAGCAGGCTGTCCAGCAATCGAAAGGTTGTAGGTTCAATCCTGGCTACACTGCGGCTCATCACCACCAGTGTGTGTGTGTGTGTGAACGGCTGATTGTGCTATAAAGTGCCTTGGGGGGGTTCTATGACTCTAAAAGGTACTATATCAAATACGGGCCATTTACTACAAGTGTGGGGTCTCTCAGGCTTTGAAAAGCAGCTGACGGTTTAAAAATCCGGACGTGCGGACTGGACTTACGCAGCTTCATGTTCTCGTGACCACAGCTGGTAGCTTTAGTAAAAGTAAAGGGTTTAAGAGGCTGTGTCCTGCATGAGGAATCATGAAGAAATATAAAAGCAGACGCTGTGGATGGCAGAAACAAGACCCCCCCACCCCACCCCCATCAAATCTCCATTTTGAGATCAAGGGACTCTCTGATTGCACCAAAACTGGAGCTTTTTGGCAAATCACATCAGCTCTATTGTTACAAAAAAAAAAGCATTTTTCTAAGAAAAGGACACCTGCCTGCTGTGAGATGGATGAGGTTCATTTTATTTTAAAGCCGCTTTGCTGCATCTGGCAAAGGAAATTTAGAATATTTGCAGAACGCAACAAAGTCTCAAGACTACCAAGGAACCCTGGAGCGAAACATAGCGTCCAGTGTCCGATAGCTCGGCCTCAGCTGCAGGTTATGGGTCGTTCAACATGATAATGAGCTCAAACAAGAGCCACATGTATGAAGAATGGCCCCAAAAAGGTTTCTCAAATGGAACAAAAACGTCCCTTAAAAGCATATAAGGCATTTTGGTACTTTATGAAATACAGACTTATTCAATTTAAACATAACATCCTGGAGATAATATTTGCTGTTGACTTTTTTAGTATTTATGACTATCATTGCTTTTCAATACTTTCAACCACTTTGCATCTCCTCACGCTTAGACTACTGTAACTCTCTTTCCACGTGTCTGAGCAGAACCTCCCTGAACCGTCTACAGGTGGTTCAGAACGCCTGTGCTCGGCTTCTGACCAAGTCCTCCAAACACACCCACATCACCCCGCTTCTCCTCCAGCTTCACTGGCTGCCAGTCAACTTCAGGGTTCATTTCTAGATCCTGGTTCTGGTCTATAGGGCCTTACATGGACAAGCACCATCTTACATTGGTGATCTTCTTAGTCCCTACACCCCCAGCAGGTCCCTGAGGTCCAGTGATCAAAGCCTACTGGTTGTACAGCACCAGGCTAAAGGTCAAAGGTGACAGATCATCTGCTGCTGTGGCCCCCAGACTCTGGAACTCTCTCCCCCTGAGCCTGAGATCAGTGGACTCAGTGGTCTCCTTTAAAAAGCAGCTGAAGACTCACTTGTTCAAGCTGGCTTTTGTATGACCTTCTTCACCTCTCTCTCTTTATTCTGCTCTCCCCACCTATTCCACCTTCCTCAGGATCCACTGATTTCCCTCTTTCCTGTTCACTCTCTCTCTTTCTTAACATTTTTAATCATAATTGCCTATTTTTGTTCATTTTAAATATATTTATTAACATTTTCTAAATACTTTTTTATATTTTTACATTTTTTGTTTTTGTGAAGCACCTCATGATTTTTACCTTGAAAGGCGCTATGGAAATGATCTCTTCTTCTTCTTCGTCTTCTTCGTCTTCTTCTTCTTCTTCTTCTTCTTCGTTTTCTTCTTCTTCTTCTTCTTCGTCTTCGTCTTCGTCTTCGTCTTCTTCTTCTTCTTCTTCGTCTTCTTCTTCTTCTTCTTCTTCTTCTTCGTCTTCATCTTCTTCTTCTTCTTCGTCTTCTTCTTCTTCTTCTTCTTCTTCTTCTTCTTCTTCTTCGTCTTCGTCTTCTTCTTCTTCTTCTTCTTCTTCGTTTTCTTCTTCTTCTTCTTCTTCGTCTTCGTCTTCTTCTTCGTCTTCTTCTTCTTCTTCTTCTTCGTCTTCTTCTTCTTCTTCTTCTTCTTCTTCGTCTTCATCTTCTTCTTCTTCTTCGTCTTCTTCTTCTTCTTCTTCTTCTTCTTCATCTTCTTCTTCTTCTTCGTCTTCTTCTTCTTCTTCTTCTTCTTCTTCGTCTTCTTCTTCTTCTTCTTCTTCTTCTTCTTCTTCTTCGTCTTTGTCTTCTTCTTCTTCTTCTTCTTCTTCTTCTTCGTCTTCTTCTTCTTCTTCTTCTTCTTCGTCTTCATCTTCTTCTTCTTCTTCGTCTTCGTCTTCTTCTTCTTCGTCTTCTTCTTCTTCTTCTTCTTCTTCAACGAAAGCACCTCCTCCTCCTCTGTGGTGTGCAATTAGTTGAGACGCAAATTAGACCAAATTAAAACAAACGTAAGATTTTTGATTTGACGTCAGGACGATACCTTGCTGTGAAATTACCTTGTAGAATTCCTAAATGGCCGCTGCTGAAGCCTGACAAGCTGCCAAGCGTTGGCAGGAAAAGTAGGCTGCCTGCGAATATTAGAGAACTGTTGTTTTTCAAAATGTTGCTCTGAAAAATCAAAAAGGCTCAACAGCTCTAACATGTTGTACACTTCAAACCAAAATTTCATTCCCTCATTTTCTTTGGTGTCAACTAATTATCACTGTCAACCGAGTAAATTTAAAACTTAAAAACTGTTTTGTTTTTTCATCTTTCAGCAGCCAGAAGCATCTCGTTGATTTGGCAGAGTGTGACATCTCTTCAAACTACTCTTATTTGCAGCTGCAACGTTGTTTTTTTTAGAGCGCTGTCTCAATAACTGTGTGAATAAGGCCAGGAGTTTGGGAAATGAAATGGCTGCTGGTCCAACGTGAAGCACACACACCTGTAATAACTCAAAGCGGAGGACTTAAAAGTAAGAAAGTAGAAAGATCTCTGAGGGCGTGAAGCTGGGAAGAAGAGAGCCTACGAGGCACCGGCCTCTCTTCATCTCAACTCGATGCTTGCAGCTCAAGGCGCCGTCGCCCTCTGCGGAGCAGCAGCGTTCCGGGCATGATCCAGGCTTCATCTTGGATGATGTCCACCAGGGTTCGACGAGGAAGAAGAGCGAGTGGAATTACAGATAAGTTCACTCGAAGGTTTCACTAACCAGCACTCAGTCGTGACGTGCCGGGCTTGCGCGGATCAAAAGGTAGAAAGAACTGGAACAGATGCCGAAGTGGAAGATGGTCTGAGTGGATGAGAGGCATCCGACCGAGTGGATGGTGCTTTAAACCAGCTGTCTGCTGTTGTGCGCTGCACGGATCACCAAAACAAAGGAGGTGAACCAAAAACAATCGTGGCTTCATGCTCTGTTAGCCTTGCTGTGCTTTGAACGACTTAGTTATGGATTAGAGCCTTTTGAATGTTTCGGTTTATTTCCAGGAGAGCCGAAGCAAAGACGCTTTTCAGCCTGGCGAGGCGTTTTCACTGTGACTTTTGACTCATTTTCTGGCATTATATCTGTAACTCTATCCAACACCCACTCCTCCCCGGTGGCTCCAGGATTCAGGGCTGTGCTTTGAAAAGGGAGTAAATGTTTAATTAGTCACCGTAATGAATAGTTAACGGTTGTATGTGCCACTTTTTCTGGCCTTGTCTGGTTGTGTCTTGCTCTCGTTCTCATGCATCCTTGTGTTTGTCCTCCTTAGGGCTACCCTCCTGTCTAAATAACTTATGAGAAATGCCAAAGCACAGCTCCACAGAAGGTAGGAGGCAGAGAAAAGTCTCACTTGTGGAAACAGTGCACAGGCGAGGGGTTTGTTGCTGTTTTCTCTTTTGCTGCTTGCCAGACCTGCATGCCTGAAAAGGACACAACTAGGGGAGCGCGCCAGTCATAATCCATTTATGAACGCAGCTTTGGGTGAAACGTGTGAGTGCATGCGTGTGTGTGTGTGTGTTGGTCTTCTTGTGCGTGCACATGCATGGGCGTCAACTGTTACTCGGCCCTCACGACAAGTCGGCAGGGCGCACGGTTCCAGCAGCAGAGCAGCACCCTCACTGAATAAACCATCGCAATAATTCATCTTCGTATTAACTCATCACTAATTCATGATCCTCCAACAGACGCCGCTTAGACACACGAGACGGAGAAGGAGGAAGGAAGAGAAATAAGAAGCGCAGGACTTGAAGAAAAAAAAACAGCAAAGGTGAGAGGAGCGGCCCCTGCTTAGTGCTGCACGAACAATGTGAACGCGGTGAGACTGGCCTGCAAGGACATTTCACCCAAAATGTTTCCATTTGAAGGCGCGCCGGCATTTTATTCATCTTGTAAGAATCAGGTCGTCTGCAAGTCATTTAGCACCACGTTCTCCACAAACGTGCAGTGCGCAATTGGAGAGGGGCAGCCATCATTCGGCCGCACCCCAGCCCAGTCACGAACGGCTCTCCGCACCGGCCCGAGGGCCAGCTATCCGGGACCAACCGAAGATTCGCGGCGCTACGGTATCATTACGTCTAGGCGGGATTCTGACTTAGAGGCGTTCAGTCATAATCCCACAGATGGTAGCTTCGCCCCATTGGCTCCTCAGCCAAGCACATACACCAAATGTCTGAATCTGCGGTTCCTCTCGTACTGAGCAGGATTACTATTGCAACAACACATCATCAGTAGGGTAAAACTAACCTGTCTCACGACGGCATGCCAATACGGCCATTAAGAAGGTATTTCCAACGCATCAATTAGCTCTCTTACTGTGTTATCTCATTTGTCATTTGTCGAGGAGCTTGCCTTCCCATTTATTTTTGAAATAAATGATGAATAATGCAACAACCTTTCATAACTGACTCTATTAGAGGTGCTCAGCAAACGCATCCACCAGGGTCACTGCGTTTCAATCCATCGAGCTTTATTCTCTTATTGTGATTCGTTTTAATACCCCAGTTTAAAGGAAATGCACGCATCCCGCCGAATCCACTGAACTCTTCAGGTTTACCATTACCTCACTAACGACTGAGCGTTCTGCACATACCAGTGGAAGGTTGTTAAACTGCAGCAACTTAAAGAGCAAGTCACCCCCTACAATAAACTTACTCCACTCCCACTTCATGTTTGAAAAAGGCAACAAATGCTGTTGCTTGGCAGACCGAGAGGGCGGAGCCGCTAACAAATACACACACACACACAGACTCACAATGGCATTATGACATCATAATATACCAGATGACATCATAGCATACCTCTTAGCCAATAGCGGTGGCAGATTTAAATTCAAATACAGTGCAGAATTTTTCGCTGACGACGGCGCAACACTGACAGTTTTAGGCAGAATATTTGAATTTTAACCAAGATGCACTGAACTGCCAAATTATTGACTACACGTGTCTGTAGCATGATTAGACACTCCTTTATATAGTTTATCAGCAAAAAAAAAAAGTGATTTGGTGGTGACTTGCTCTTTAAAGCAAATATAAAGCAACTGCGTTCCATAAGTGCAGACGGTTGTTATTCTAGATACTTCTTTTGCAGAGACCTGAAGGGAAAAGCAAACCGCCAGTGACAATGCTTGCATGGCGTTCTCGAGTCAACCTTGCCTCAGTCTGAGCTGTCAGTCAGTCTAATCTGACAAGCATGACTCACATCTGCGCCTCCTCATTGGTCAGCGGCGTTTCGTGAGTAACCTGTCCTCAGAAGAAACTGGACAGCCGCTGCTGATGGGCACGAGTGAGGAATGAAAAATGAAGCCACGTGCGTCAGTGTTCCTATTAGACAGTAATGACTCAAGCTAACATCGCCTTGCCTCCTCTCCCCACCCTAAAGAAGCACCGCCAGGACTGAATGTATTGTTTTCATGTGTTTGTGTCAGACTCAGGTCCTAATTCCCATTTGGCTGGATGCACGGTACCAGAGCGTGTCCAGTGGGGTTACGTAGTTTTGTTCCTATGCTAATGAATAATGATGTGCTGTAACCTAAACCTGGCTTTACACGGGCCTTTTCCTCTAATGGGGCCCCAGTGACCTGACCTCACGTCTTTGGGGAACTGATATTTGCATGAACGCACTCAGCCAGTCGGGATCAGGGTGTTCCACTGTACAGCCGGATGGGGAAAAAGAGGCTTACCTCGGAACGCAGCAGAAGCAGCACACCGAATACTTTTAAAGCAGCTGTAAGAGGAAGAGAACAGGATTGTATTTTCTTCATCCTCTTCGGCCTTTATCAATTCATTCTCTCCATCAGGATTTGGAGAAATTCTTTCAAGCATGAGAGCCAAGATGTAAGTACTGCAGAGCTAAAATGAAGCTCTGGATATTCAGCTCAGAACGCTAAACATCTGCCGTCATAACAAAAACACAACTAACACTAAAATAGGTAAAAGAAACTAGCTAGCACAAGCAGCAAGCTCATTTATTGAAGGTTTGTCAAAGGATTTGGTAAAAGTTACGCTTCTTATATTTGAGAATTTGTAACATCGGCGGTGCCCGTGTGTTACGTTCTGCTTCCCAGCCTTGGTCGCTTCTCGTCTCTCCTTGTGTTTATTGGTTGCACCTGCCTCTTGTTAACCTGATCACCTGCTCCTGTGTATTTAAGCCCTGTCATTCCTTTGTCGGTTCGTCTGTTGTCCTAGTCTTATGTCTCCCCATGTCAACGTGCTTCTGTTCCTGTTGTTCCTGCACTCCCAAGTCCCTGCAATAAATGAACTGACGTAGTTTGCTGCCTCACAGCTTCACTCACCTGCATTTGGGTCCAAAACCAACACTCACCATGACACCGTGGTCGTCGGGGCACTCGGGCCAGTAACCGCCAGACTGGAGGAGTGGCTAAAGCAGATCACTGGAAACACATCAGACACCCAGTAAAAGTGCAGCTCTAGGAACAGCTAAGA